>NC_139663.1:19914347-19926033 GCF_951799395.1 Argentina silus
CACCTAATAGATTAACAACCTCAAATTCATCCACATAGACGTGAAGGTGCACTGTCTGCTTCTGACTGATTAAAGAGCGGATTCCTCTTGCAGAAATGCCCATCAGTGAAATCACTTATGATGTCATTATCTGCAGGCACCACTTCTTCATTCAAACCAGCCCAGGCATCTTAATTTTGTGCCACCTACCGTGTGCCTCATCATCCCTGCTCAGATGTACCTCTCTCGGTTTAATCATTCCAAATTCGTCATAGCAACAATGCCCAAGTGCTCACTCTGTGCTGATACTTCTTATACACTTCAAAAACGTTTGCCTGACTCATCCACATTGATATTAATATTTCCAAGGTGGAATCTCCAAGGCATCGCTGTAGTTGGAAAAAACATTTCTCTGATTTTTCAAAATAAAAAGGCAGAGGTTTCTTCTTAAGGCCTCTAACCAGGTCCTCTGTTTTGCACTGACCCAATGACATTAGCTGTGGGCGCCGTTGGGAAGCCTGGACCATTATTCATGTCTTCCTCAATTTTATTCAATCAGAAACATTTGCGTTCAACAAATCTTTGTGTTTTCTATAGATGTGTGTCCTGTATGAGGCAAAGCATTTGCAGGTATGCATGCAACCTCCAAGTCCACATGTGAAGATAAATCCTGGCTCACTCTGGTGATACAGCCCAATGTGTCGAATTTGAATATTCTGACCTGTGCTGATCCCCATAGAAGTGTGTCCATTGCCTGTAAATATTTATGGTAGGTGTGAAATCAGTCTTAATACATTTTCTATATAATGGCCATGCAATTGAAAATATAACTAACCACTAAAGCAATGTGTTATTCACACAAATAGGAAAATAATTGGTGTAATAAACTGCATGCAAATGACTTCAGCAAAACACAATACATTGTTTATACAAGTGAGAAGCTTACCTCTTTTCATTTCAAGAAGTTATTTTAAAATTTGAGGCTGCCTGCTAAAACACATCAGTGGAACACGTTGGAGAAATTGCTCACCATTTCCCCCGGGAGTGTGCGTAACAATGTTACAGCATCTGGCAGGCTGACGGTAATAACAATAAGTGAGGGGGCACTCGCACTCGCAAACGAAATACAATGTAGCTAGCAATCATTCATATACGCAGAGCCATACATGTAGATGTAGTGCTGTATATGGCTCTACCGGTCGCCGATACCTCTGGCGATACAATGCCACGTTAGGTTATAAATGAGGCTACACTGACCCCAACCACATAAAGGGTTCTTAGAGCCACCTGTTTGGGGGTATTTTTCAGTGTGAAGAACCCTAAGGTTCTTAGAGAAACCTTTTTTTGGACCCCTAATTTTTAGAGTGCCTTATCTGAACTGCATAGTACACATATAATGAAAAATAGTTTTCAATAATTTGAATTAACCTCTGGTACCGATCCACTTGGCAACACTTCCATGTGTCCTATGGAGATCCACATTCTAGACGTGTTGCCAAGTAGACTGGTATCTGATGTGACATTTTATCTTCAAAGCTCATTACAATAGAGTTCCTGAATAAGATGTGTGTGTGCTTCTATAAGTAATACCAATCCTCTTTTTAGTTTGGACTGTACCTAAAGGGTTCACTTACAAATCAATCTTCTGTGAACATCCACAAACCGTCACTGGATAGTGGATAAACCAGTTATCCTTAATATTGACATGGCTCTTCATATCAGGCACTTATTGAAGTTCTGCATTGTTCAAAACGATGAAATCGTTAACTGACGATGTTCGTTAGTGAGAACATAGCCTTCCAAGTCAGCCTCCGAACGGATCCGACCTTGCAGGGGGGCCCGGAGCCAGTTCCGTACACAGTGCCTGCACCCCTCCAGATACCCCTGCACCCTTATCTGCTGACAAAGCATTAACAAACACATCAGCAATAGAGGGAGAGGTATATAGAGAGAGAAAGACATGGAGAGAGAGAGAAATGTTTCATGTCACACAATGAAGACATAAACCCCCAACTCTCTGCCTGCATCAATGGTGTCACAACTAGGCCTGCGGCATTGGAGGCTGGCGACTTGAAAGATTCATGAGGATAGTTGACTCAGGGTATAGGGTTATCACAGAGATGGCAAAGCTTGTTTCAAGACAAAGATATTATGGGGAATGGGACAAGGCCAGTTCTTCAGAAGTCAGGCTGCCATAGGTGGGGGAGGTGAGCAGAGGACCAGGGTTCCCTTCTGTTCTTCAGAGGGCAGCTGCCAGGCTAATGTTTCATATTAAATTTCTCCCAAGGCCAATCCGGGCCTGGTGGTCTGTGAACTTATTGAACAGTTCAAGATGAAAATCCCCTTTTTTCTTCTTCTTCTTCAAATAGCCAATATAAGCATTGTGTTTACACATACAGTTTCTTCTACGTTTTCTTTTCCAATTAATTAGTGTTTGGTTCTGGTAACAGTTTCTCAATTATTAAGTCAAAAGTTATGAAACTTTAAAGAAAAACTGAGTGCAACACTGCTTGCTTGAAAAAGTCACTGTGTTTAATGATATGGAAATAGTCTTGAAAACATTAAAATCAATAAGCTAATTTAGACTAGAGAGACAACTTAAAGACTAATCAAATGCTAGTTAATCTGACAAGAAAACATACAATAAACTGTAAGCATATATGTTGCACAATGCAAGAGTTGCTCTTCCTCCCAGGGAAAGCCTGCCCTCTCCAAGACTACTCCATCACAGTAGAGAACTCTACTGTGACCTCCTCCCATACAACCAAGAACCTTGGGGTGATCCTTGACAACCACTTATCCTGTGTGGCGAACATCACAGCGACAGCAGCTCCTGTAGATTCTTCCTCTACAACATCAGAAGGATACGTCCATTCTTCACCAGAGAAGCAGCACAACTTTTGGTCCAAACACTTCGTGATCTCTCGCCTTGACTACTGCAACGCACTCTTGGCCGATAAAGGCGTCTGCTGTATGCCATAAATGTAAAAACAATGCTTATATTAGCTATGTGAAAAAATCCCAATGGAAAAATTAATGTGGATTTTCGGCTTTATTTGTTTAATTCAACAAATAAAAAAGTAAATTGAACTGTACTCTGATGGCATACTTCAGCACCCTATTGAGCTGGACATATTAGTGTGGAACAACTTGGACAGTGAGGGTTTGAAGACAGAGATTTTGAGATCATCCTCCTCATCATCATTATTATTATTCTACATTACCTGTCTGACTAATCTCCCCCCACAGTCCCCCTCTAATTGAATGACACACCAATTAAAAACTGAAAGAAAACCTTGTTATATAATTCAGCATAAATCTGTGGATTATGAGGAAGCACCCTGGTGATTATTTTCCGTTTAGTGAGATTTCTCTTTTTTTTAATTTGTTTGGGTTGAACACACACACACACACACACGCACACACACACACACACACACACACACACACACACACACACACACACACACACACACACACAGACCTTGAGAGAGAGAGAGAGAGAGAGAGAGAGGTGTCTTGACTGCTGGCTTCAGTGTCTCTACTTTACTGTCCTGTGAGTTTGTGAGAAAGAGGCAGTAAACCAGTGTTATTGACCAGACATGATGCTATTACGTTTCACCAGCGGGAAGAGAGAGAGGAGGAAGAGGAAAGAGAGAGAGAGAGAGAGAGAGAGAGGGAGAGAGAGAGAGAGAGAGAGAGAGAGAGAGGGAGAGAGAGAGAGAGAGAGAGAGAGAGAGAGAGAGAGAGAGAGAGAGAGAGAGAGAGAAAATGAAGAAGCAAAGTGGTAAGGCCAGCAGGCCATAAAGAGAGAAATTAAATAAAACCTCTCGAGGCACAAGGTACAGTTGCTATGATGAAGGTTTCAGACCATTACATTAGTTTCTGATGAATGTGTTGATTCTGTAAGACCCGCTGTTGCATGGAGTGTTAGCCTGGTAATGTGTACAAAAAAGTAGCATACTGCAGTAGCATACTTTATCAAGTGTGCAGACAAGGTACAGTACAAAACAACATTTCAAAAAGCCTGACTTCTTTATGCAACATTGAGCCAAAATGTGGACATATCGTAATCACCATCACCATATACGTATCCCATTACAGTACACCTCATTACATAACATCTCATTACAGTACATCTACGTAGAGTAATTATTGTATACAATAGCCTATCAATCAAATGATCCGAATCAATGACAGAACTGTACGTATAACCCTCCACTTTAGTCTCATCCTCCTCTTCCTTATCATCATCATCATCATCATCATCATCATCATCATCATCATCATTGTCATCATCACCACCACACCATTATCACCACCATCACCACCACCACTGTAACAACAGATTGCTAATACAGTACGTCTTCTAAAGCCTACCACCCAATGACAATGCACTTAGACTGTGGTCTGATAGTGATCAGCTAGCAGTAGGTCTGATAAGCATCTCGTGCACAGAAAGAAAGAGAGAGAGAGAGAAAGAACACTCCGGTGGTAATCACTGATAATGGTAATGAATGAGGCCTTGGTACTCTGATACACATCTACTGATAGAGGGGCGTTTGTTCCCTGTCTCCCCTGTCTCCGGTGATAAATGCTGCTGCATGCTGTGTGAGTCTGTGGATGCAGGAATGGAGGCCGCAGAGGGGTTGAGACCGACTGTGGTAGGTCATGATGCCCAGAACGGCCCATCTCCCCTGGGTGAGGAGGAAAGACTGTGGTAGGTCATGATGCCCAGAACGGCCCATCTCTCCTGGGTGAGGAGGAAAGCGAAGGATCCCTGGTCACATGGTCTCTGTAAAGTTCTACAGTGCATAGCACAGTTTCATATCTGTATTATCTAGGTAACAACTACAATTGTATTCAGTTATTTGTCATAGAAGGATAACAAGATGTTAAACGGGCTATATCTGGTATTGGTATATCCATTTTTAGACTTTAAAATTAATTGTACATAGCCATAGATACTTGAAGATTATAACTTATACATGCCTCATGAGCTTATTTCAACTGTCTTACCCCATCAGAATCCAACATATAAGCTTGTTTTACATTTTGTAAACAATGTAATTGTAATACTAGTAATACTAATACCAGACTCGACATCCATCTCTATCGAACTAACGGCACAGCTCCAATTTTCTTATAACTCCATCTGTGGTGACACACACACACACACACACACACACACACACACACACACACACACACACACACACACACACACACACACACACAATAAACAAACATTGAAGAAATACAGAGTTGGGGAATAAACGTTACATTTTGGATCTTAGCAAACAAACAATTAATAATTCATTCACATGTAATTCATGTTTAATAACCATGCAATACTAGGCTGTGAATTGCATCAGATTCAGAAAAGGATGTTATGTTTGCAATTATGTCTACAGTACCGGTGAGCCCCTGAAGAAGCTATTTGACAGAGACGTTGTCTAATGATAATTTCATGGAGCCCAAAATGGTGGGAGGGCGGGAGAGCCTTGGGAGCGCTGGATTAGTCATTAATGTTATTAAAGATCCCTCGCTGTCTGCCAGACACTGACGCAATCTCCCAAAATATGTCTGTTATCATATATTCATGCTTCTCGGTTACATAATGTCCCCTGACTGAAGTCCTGCTGGGGAGATAGACCTGTAACTTACAGCAAGCGGCTCAGATTTACAGCTGTGGTAAGTTTGAGGAG
Organism: Argentina silus; assembly: GCF_951799395.1. NCBI lineage: Eukaryota > Metazoa > Chordata > Actinopteri > Argentiniformes > Argentinidae > Argentina > Argentina silus. The sequence goes on from NC_139663.1 coordinate 19,920,035, forward strand.
GACATTTAAAATGATTTTGTGTGTGTGTGTGTGTGTGTGTGTGTGTGTGTGCGTGCGTGTGCGTGTGCGTGTGCGTGTGTGTGTGGATGTATGTGTGTGTGTGTGTGTGTGTGTGTGTGTGTGTGTGTGTCTGTGTGTGTGTGTGTGTGTGTGTGTATATGTATATGTGCATAATTTTTCTGGATGCAAAAAGTGCTGAGTGCTGGTAACCTACAATGAACGTCCCTAATGTAAGTGTGTGTTAATGTGTCTGGGAGGGAGGGATGGGGCTTTTAGGGTTTCTTTTTCCTTGTTTTTTTAGTTTCTTGAATACATTATTCTGTATTTTGTATATTTTGTGTTTTCTTTTTCTAAGTATGTAATTTTTTTTTCTGTTATTGTTAAACTCAAAAAACAAGTCACACTTTTAGTTGTAAACTTAATTAATTAATTTCAATAAATATTTGATCACAAAAAAAAAAAAAAAAAAAAATGCCCTGGATTTAAAATGAGTCAACAGAGGCAAAATGTGCCCTATAAAAACGTATTATTATTTCCTAGACTGAATCACGCTTGTAAGGTTTTACAGCCACACTGATGCTTGAATGAATGGGCACAAATTGAAAAAGTAACACGAGGGCCGTGCCGTTTCAAGCAACACCCTGCTGTGACAAATTGAATAAAGGAAATAACGAAAGAAAGAGAAAATAACAATCATCCAAAAGCAATTACCAGCTTACTGTTATAATAATCACAGGGTGAGTGTGTGTCCATTCATCTACCCATACACATCTCTGGCCTACGGGCTTCGGTGGCATGGCATTTAAATAAACCTGCAGTCGATACAGTAAAAGTAATTACCTTTGAGTCGTTTTAGCTACCCAGGGGATAGCTTCGACCACATTCTTCATTCTGAAATATTCTGGTCAGCAGGTATTGAATTTATGAGATTTCCGCCGCGTTTATGATCTGCGGTATACATATATTTGATATGGAGGACTGTTGGGGAACTGATTAGATTTTTATTAAAGACCGCCCTCTGATATCCAATCGTTGTAGAGATATACAATCACAAATTGGAGCATCCATATCATCAACCAATTACAAATAAATGATCTTTATAGTGAGGGGTATCTGTGATAGTCTGTGTCATGCATACAGTATCTTAGGAACAAACATTATGCGTTCTGTAGTATTCAACACTAGAACCCATGGTTGGTCCAGATTACGGTAGGGCACGGTAGTTGCTTCCCCAAACTCAATTCCCACACACTGGTTATTTGAAATGATTCATTTCAGGTGTCAACACCTAGGTTGAAAATGCAACTCTGCTGCAAGTCGGCGAATTTCCTCTTTCTGATTATGTTTTTTCAGCCCCGATTTTGCCACAAGCCACAAGCCACACAGCTATTTTCAGGTCCTCCAGAGATGTTGGATCGGGTTCAAGTCCGGGCTCTGGCTGGGCCACTCAAGGACATTCAGAGACTTGTCCCGAAGCCACTCCTGCATTGTCTTGGCTGTGTGCTTAGGGTCGTTGTCCTGTTGGAAGGTGAACCTTCGCCCCAGTCTGAGGTCCTGAGCACTCTGGAGCAGGTTTTCATCAAGGATCTCTTTGTACTTTGCTCCATTCATCCTCCCCTCAATCCTGACTAGTCTCCCAGTCCCTGCCACTGAAACATTCTGCTGTTACCCTGGCGATGAACAAACATTTAAAGGGAGGGTGAGAGAGGCCTCTGCTGCATCGCCCAGTGTGAGACCTACCATTGCGTCTGCTTGTTCAGTGTACATTGCATCAAGACAGCTTGACGTGGGGGGTTTATCTCGCAGTATGAGACACTCGCATCGGTTGCAATCGTCTGCGTTTGGAAGAATCGCACAGCGTCCGCCTGGCTTAACTCACCTGCTGGAGATTAGCTGGGTGAGCACATCCTTATCAAGCCTCGCCCTCACTTACCAGCTCGTCCATACGCAAAATAAAATATTTACTGAATTGCTTTCTCCCCCCCCCCCGCCCCCCCCTCCATTTCTCAAACCAGGTAATCAAATATTGAAAGATTCTGTATTAATAAAGAAACTTAGCATGCTAACATACATATGTGTGAGTGTAAATGATTGATGCTCATCCATATTGATGCTTGAGCACTCTTCTGACATGCATTCCCATGATGAGGTTATCGCCACGGGCGGCATTGGAATATTTGTTCTTGCCCCCCTATGCTATATTAGTACAGTATGAAGTCTCGGCCGTATGGCCTAGTTAACCACATACTATGTCAGCACCTTATCCTCCTGGCCTATAGGCATCAGAACAGCAGGGAACACACACACTTCACTGCTTCACAAGAGGTAATGACTTGAGAGTGTGTGTGTGCATGCGCTTGTGCGTGTGGATGAGTGAGCAGCTGTGTTAGTTTCTGCGGGGACGAGTGTGTGTATTGTGTTTGTGCGTGCAAGTGTTACAGTTATGTGTCAGGAAGCTAATAACATAGCTGTCCCCTTCTCCTTGCCTGTAAGCTTCCCTCACCCCATCAGATGCCTGTTTCCCTCCTCCTCTGTCTGTCCTCTCCTCCTTCCCTCTCTACCTCCTCTCCTCCTCTGTCTGTCCTCTCCTCCTTCCCTCTCTACCTCCTCTCCTCCTCTGTCTGCCATCTCCTCCTTCCCTCTCTACCTCCTCTCCTCCTCTGTCTGTCCTCTCCTCCTTCCCTCTCTACCTCCTCTCCTCCTCTGTCTGTCCTCTCCTCCTTCCCTCTCTACCTCCTCTCCTCCGCTGTCTGTCCTCTCCTCCTTCCCTCTCTACCTCCTCTCCTCCTCTGTCTGTCCTCTCCTCCTTCCCTCTCTACCTCCTCTCCTCCTCTGTCTGCCATCTCCTCCTTCCCTCTCTACCTCCTCTCCTCCTCTGTCTGCCATCTCCTCCTTCCCTCTCTACCTCCTCTCCTCCTCTGTCTGCCATCTCCTCCTTCCCTCTCTACCTCCTCTCCTCTTCTGTCTGCCATCTCCTCCTTCCCTCTCTACCTCCTCTCCTCCTCTGTCTGTCCTCTCCTCCTTCCCTCTCTACCTCCTCTCCTGATTACTGATTCCAGTTCAATTCAAGTCAAAAGTCACACTCCCTCAGCTCTCTCTCTTTCTTGTGCTCCTCTCTCTCTCCCCCCTTTGTCCTCTTAAGTCATCCGTGCTGTCCTCCCTCCATCCGTGTCCATCTCTGTTCACCTATGAGGTGAACCCTCTCCCTCTCCCTCTCCCTCTCCCTCTCCCTCTCCCTCTCCCTCTCCCTCTCCTCCTCCCCTCTCTACCCTCTCTCCTTCCTCCTCCTCTTCTCCAGCAGGACCAGATGTTCAGCCTCTCCAATTCACACACTACCAACCAACCAGTCCATCCCACACACACACACACACACACACACACACACACACACACACACACACACACACACACACCTAACCAATCCCTCCAAACAAAACCCGGGGAGAAAATTAATAAATCCAGTTTTTATCATGACTCATGATGGTTTCGAGTACTTCCTGCTATGAAATACACCTAAAGTTCTCACCTCCATTCTTCAGTCTTTGAAAAGACGAACTGCACAACCTGAGGCAAACTTAACTTTCAATAGTTCTGCTGAGGCAGCGAGACATGAATAATGCCATAATTCATGTCTAACTTAATATGTTTTAAAGGTCTGGGAATTCAAGAAGTCTCTACAATGCTCGAGACAAGGCTGCGTTATTACCATCAAAGAAGACACCTGAGAAAATAACGCAATATGGAGGTGTATTCTGTGTGTTTGGGAGTGCAGTAACTACAAAGTCATTAAAAACATCTAAGTCGCTGCGGGCAGTTTTAAATGCATACCTCAGCCTTGTGAAATCTTCTTACTAGATCAGAAAGTTTCGATTCTTGATAGAAGACACCTCAGGGAGAAGAAAGTGAATGAGCGTGCTTCACTGTAGCTGCAGATTCAATATCATCCCGTCTGCCAACATGTTTTTTTTTTCTTTCTTTCATAACCACATGAATATGCAAATTGAAAAATAAATTGAAAAATCAATCCGATGCTTCAGGTCGACAATGCCTAATGTTGGTAGACAATATTCACATAATGTCATTAGAGGAGATGTGGGGATGGAGGAAAGAGAGTGATAGTCGTCTGACTGAATAGAGCCACATTCACTGGAACAAAAGAGCATCGAGCTGAAGACATATCAGTATCAGTTGCAGGTAATAGGAGAATTCATCCCACTTATAAATCTTTCACATGGCTTCAGCCATGACAAGGCCTGTTCTCTTCCTAACGGCTGAAAAAATGCAGAGGCTGAAATTGAAACGTATTAGCTTTAACTATAGTGCATTACAACAGACTTGGCTTCAAATGGTATATGAAATGTTTTCATACAACGTATCTGTGCCTGATTGAGTTTGTCTGGCACAATGGAACCCATGAAAAAAGAACAAACAACGCCCATCAGGTATTTCTCGACCAAGTTCTGTATTGCAATTTACGACGTATCGGAGGTGTTAACCAAGGTAGAGCCGACTTCTGAAGCAATTTGTAGACTTGACATCTCACTTGACATGTTTACATTTTCATTGGATATTGATGCAAAACATCACTCGCCACTTAAACAGAAGCCACCACGCTTGTCGTTTCAATCCCAGATAATGATTGTTTACTGCCAGGACTGAATTCTCAATGGTGTCAAGGTCTCTCACAATCATCAAAGCACACAACATGGCCGCCGCTAGACATTACCTCAGTTTACCTGCAGAAACTTGAAAGAGCACATGAAAAATCCCTCAACTCATTAAAAACAGATCAATACATTCCCTGAATAACTGCTCTCTGAATAACTTACGGAAAAAGACACAGTGGGGAAAAGGAGAGGGAGGAAATGTGCGTTGAACAGAAAAGCACAGAGCAGTGGTGTCAAGTGAAAAAACACCTCATTAAGATGTTGCGATGAATAGTTTCAGACAAACACACTGTTAACAGTGTAATACTAGAGTGTTCACATCTCTGAGATTAGCATGACCAGTCACTTCAGGATCACAATGAAGTCGACCCGGCTTAGCCTAAATAAACACCAGACACACAGCCTTGCTCTGTTCTAATGCTGAGTTACTTTAAAGGCTTTCAAAACTTTCCACATCGTTAGTCAGTGATCCTGCCGAAAGTCCATTATAAAAACAGAAAGTTTCCTCCTTTTAATTGGGCTTTAAACAGGAATTCACACAGCGGTTGTCTACTCCATCCCCGCCCACAGTACCTGCCAAGCCAATCAAGATCAGTGAATCAAAGGTTGAAGAGATGGTTGAAGGGGGTGACCGGTCGAGGAGGTGATGGAGGGCTGACCTGCCATTCTTTTGTAATGCCATGTTCAATTGACTTACATGACCTTGGCTGTCCTGATCTTTCAAGTCTAGAGTTTCACACACTACTTTAAGTCATTATCAGGCGTGTGAAATAGCCCTCGAAAGACAACGGTTCAGTTTCTCCTCCTTCGCTCATTAAACTGTTGTGAGCGTCATCGTCAGTAACATGTCTGGTGCTGGCATTTCATATTTCATTGACTGTATCTGACATTGTTATGTGGATATGGCTCCAACACTCGGTAGTTTCGGTCGTGTTCAGACAGGCGTGGTGTTGTAACCGCTCCCGAGCCGATACAGAGAACGGGCAGGGAAGATAGGCTGGGAAAGAACCAAATCGTTGGTTTACGGCACAGGTGTCAACAGGTGAGGGGAGTTCCATACTAATTAGTGACCTTGAAAATAGAGGCAAAGACAAGGGAGAGGACAACCAGAGAGAGAGAGAGAGAGAGAGAGAGAGAGAGGGAGAGAGAGAGAGAGAGAGAGAGAGAGAGAGGGAGAGAGAGAGAAAGAGAGAGAGAGGGAGAGAGAGAGGGAGAGAGTAAGAGAGAGAGAGAGAGAGAGAGAGAGAGGGAGAGAGTAAGAGAGAGAGAGAGAGAGAGAAAGAGAGTAAGAGAGAGAGAGAGAGAGAGAGAGAAGAGAGAAAGAGAGAGAGA
>NC_139663.1:19926233-19928733 GCF_951799395.1 Argentina silus
AGTGAAAGGAAAAGGGAGAAACAGAAAGAAATGGAGCAAGAGAGATGGGGGGGGGGGCAACCGACAGAGAGAGAGAGGGGGAAAGAGAGAGAGAAAGACAGAGGTCTATTACTTTCATCATCAGTGTGCCACCACTCAGGGGACCTGGCTGTCATGAGGCCCTGTGACAGCTGTAATCTCTTTCATTCTCCCTCGCTCGCTCATCTTTATTTCATTCTGCATTCTCCCCATCTATCCCCCCCTCCCTCCCTCCCTCCCTCCCTCCCTCCCTCTCTCTCTCTCTCTCGCTCTCCCTCCCTCCCTCCCTCTCTCTCTCTCTCCCTCCCTCCCTCCCTCCCTCCCTCTCTCTCTCTCTCTCCCTCTCCCTCTCTCTCCCTCTCTCTCTCCCTCTCTCTCTCTCCCTCTCTCTCCCTCTCTCTCTCCCTCTCTCTCTCTCTCTCCCTCTCTCCCTCTCCCTCTCTCTCCCTCTCTCTCCCTCTCTCTCTCTCTCTCTCTCTCTTCTCTCTCGCTCTCTCTCTCTCCCTCTCTCTCCCTCTCTCTCTCCCTCTCTCTCTCTCCTCGCCTCTGCCGTCACAATCCACACCCTTTGTTCCCCGTCTTCTGCTATCCATGTTAAAGCTCAGATGCCTTCTCCCCAGACTCTCTCTTCATAAAAGCTGAACATATTACACCAGTTCTCAGGTCTCTGCATTGGCTACCAGTGTGTTATAGAAGTGACTTCAAAATACTACTACTTGTCTACAAGCCAAAATACATCGCTGACTGGCTTCTACACTGTGAACCCTCTTGATTTCTTAGGTCATCAGGGACCAGTGTACTAACTGTTCCTAGGATTAAAACAAAACATGTTGAAGCAGCATTCCGGAAGATTTTAGATCAGCCCCAACTCTGGCTACTTTCAAAAATGGGCTAAAAACCTTTATGCTCTTTAAACTAAATTGCTGCTAATAATTGCACTCTGACCCTAAAATGCACTGTGACTTTTATTCTTTTTTATATCTTTTATGCTTTTTAAAAAAAAAAAAATTGTAATCTATTTTATGTAAAACACTTTGAATTGCCCCTGTGTATGAAATGTGCTATATAAATAACCTTGCCTTGCCTTGCCTTCATATATCTTACATGTTTATACGTTCCTTTAGTTTGTTTGACCCTTGACCCTGTGGCGGTTGAGGCTGCAATGACCAGGTCTCAAGGAGATTGTTTGGCGAGACATCTTCCAAAGCTGTTCAGCTTCGTGGTTTACTTTGTACGGATACCTCACGGGTCTCTCTTGTGTGAGAGAGACGTAGTGTCAGTGTCTGTATTAACCTGTGATGTTCTGTCAAGCTTTTCTTCGATTTTGATCCCAGGATGAAGCGTGTCTCTGTCTCCAAAGACTGTTTACGACCGACAAGCTCAGAACAAAACGACGTATTAAACCCCTTGTATGACATGTATCCAACATCATGACAGATAAACTGTAACATGCAAAACAATCACCCTTAATTATCCCTCTCTCACTATGCAACACACAGAGGGCAACATGTCAACCTACATCAATGGATCACAACTTAGAACACAGCATCCTGACACAATACCCCCCCCCCCAAAAAAAAAAAAAGAAGAAAAAAAGAAGAAAAAAGAATGTAAATTGAATAGCAAAGACGATCTGAAGTCAGAGGAATAGCTGGTGACAGCACGAACAAAGACGAAGCTAGATTCAGATTTCATTTCTGCAGATGAATATTTTCTCTGCTGAGGACCTGTTTGGCATAGCCATGGTCTGATGTTAGGCTCCCCAGAGAGAAGCGGTGAGTCAGGTTCCTTGTCTAAACTCATTCTTTAAAACACGGACACGCTCTAGGGATGAAATGACTGATCCCTTGTATGTGTGTGTGCGTGTGTGTGAGTGTGTGATAAATCCTATGTGTGCATGTACAATGTGATCACATCAGTCATTCATATGATGCAAGGGTGTGTATGTGCCTGTGACTGATTCTCTCTGCATGTCAAATATGTGGACTACTTATGTTGCTTGGACTTGCATTTCTCAGAATGCTTTTTTTTGCAGGAAATGTTGTCTGTGTGTGTGTGTGTGTGTGTGTGTGTGTGTGTGTGTGTGTGTGTGTGTGTGTGTGTGTGTGTGTGTGTGCGTGTGTGAATGTGCATGTGTATGTCTTCACTTTGAGTGTGTGTGTTAGTGTGTTCTCGCATGTGTGTGTGTGTGTGTGTGTGTGTGTGTGTGTGTGTGTGTGTGTGTGTGCTTGTTTGGTCCACTCATAGCTCACTGTCTCTCTCTATATATCTTTCAATGCATCTCCCTGCCCTCCACTTGACCACAGAGGTTAAACTAAAACTAATAATCAACACAGCGCTCCCTCTCATCCCCCTCTTCCTTCTCCTCTCCTCCTCCCTCATCGTTCTCTGTTCAGTCCCTCTTTGTCTCTCCATTCTCTCCATTCTCCCCACAACTTCATTGGGTTTCTCTCTATGTCTGCTCTCTTTTTTCCCCTCCTCT
>NC_139663.1:19938733-19941233 GCF_951799395.1 Argentina silus
TCATGTCATTCTGAAATATTAACCAGAGTGGAAGGCAGTGCATTGACTGGTACATATAGGAACATGGGTCCTTTCTTTCTAAGTGCACAACTAACATGGACTTAATGGATAATATTGAAGACACTGGCTTTCCCTTCACATGCACAACCTGCATTAGCTCAGACTGCTTACCACTACACCGAATCCCCAGTAATACATGTCGCTCATATAGGACCAGATTTACAAAGCATTTGGAGCCGGTGGAAACCTTTTAAAAAAACCTTTTAAAAGAAAAAATCTGGAAGGAAGAAAATGGCAGTTCAACTGAAGACAGTATGCCTTACTGAAAGTAATAGGCTAAAACTTTGCTCCTAGTGTAAATTCGTACTCAGTATGATTCTATCTCTCTCACAATTTCTCTCTCTCTCTCTCTTTCTCTCTCAATCTCTCTCTCTTTCTTTCTGTCTGCCGATAGAGTTATAGGTTTGTGAGAAAGAAGGAGTATGATTCAAAGAGCTGCTAATGACAAAAAGCTCTGTACTGAGAGAAGTTTAACCACCATGAGCTACTGCTAATTGAAAATGTGCAGAAGAAACTTTAAATGAATACATTAGAAAACTAAATCTTTGGATTTAAAACTCTATTTTCAATTACCTTTTGTCATTTGAGCTGGGTAGATTATATTAATGCAGTTAGCAGTTAGCCTGGCAAGGCCTATGCTGTTTCCCCCTTTTAATGGTTGGCACACTAATGTCAGCCTGTAGGGACATGAACCTTCAAAACTGTTCTTTAGAAATGGGGCCAAGTCAACATAGCCAGGGGAGGGCGAGGGAGAAACAGAGGAAGAGAGAGAGATTGAGAAAGAAAGAGAAGGTTAAAGAAGGAAGAAAAATAGCAAAAGGAGGGGGGATGAAGAGTATAGAAAAATATAGAAATGACTGTGTTTGTGCACAACGAGTGACAGAAAAGAAGAAAAAAGGGGGAGGGGACGACGCAGAAGCAATGGCCAGAGAGAGAGAGAGAGAGAGAGAGAGAGAGAGAGAGAGAGAGAGAGAGAGAGAGAGAGAGAGAGAGAGAGAGAGAGAAAGAGAAAGCACGGATTGTCCATTAAGTGCGCCACTCAACAACCAAACTTACAAGGCAAAGCCACAGGGGGGTGCAAAGGGAGGAAACAGAGAGGGGGGGGACGGATGAAGAAGAAGGGATTAAGGAAAGGAGGGAAAAAAAAGAAGAGAGGCGGTACAGAGGGATAGAGGGGGTGCTAAAGCAGTGTTAATAGTTTTATAACTGTGCCTGTGGATCCTGACATGCTTTTAAAGCCTGCGCTGGAGATGACACATAATATTCAGAGTAATTACATGGTGTCGTTTAGCCTTTTAAAACCCCTAGCAGGGGGGAACTGTCTGTACTGCACTGCACTGGTCTGTCAGAGAGAGAGGAGGGAGGGAGGGAGGGAGGGAGGGAGGGGGAGAGGGAGGGAGGGAGGGGGAGAGGGGGGGAGGGGGAGAGGGAGGGGGGGAGGGAGGGAGGGAGGGAGGGAGGGGGAGAGAGGCCACTGATTACACAGATACACAAAGCCAAGTTACCATTAGTGTCATCACGTATCTGGTGCCGCTGGCTGGCGAACTGAGACTTTGGGTTAGCCCTGTCACTCGAATAAAACAGTGTGCTGTACTAAAGGTAATGGATTGCATTTATTGGAGTGTGTTTTATGACAGGCTGGGTGGACAGATCTACTGTACGTTGCACTATTCAACCACTCAAGTCACCTCACATGATGCAGCGAAATGACGGTATTTCACTGTAAGCCAAACACTTTCTTTTGTAAAAGTCTGCCAAAAGTTTAGCATAAGCCTCAAGCCAGTTTTGTTTTCATAAGCCTGTTTTGTATCCATCATTCACTTGACTGTGTGTTTTATTTGCATAAACACCTCCTTTATTAGATGCAAAGCCACACGGATTTGGTTTTAAAGTGCAACATCGACCAAAACAACTCATAAAAATAGAGTTTCTACAGTACGCCAATCTCCAATTCAAGTTCTGCCCAGCAAACCGTGTAAATAAAGGAGAGCAACAGAACCATACTGCGTTCAAATGTCCATTGAATTTTTGAAGCAGAAAATTAGGTGAGCATTTAAATGCAGCGAAGCTGCGACTTCGCCTACACTCCCCCCCCTGAAAGCAACCCATTTCGGAAACAACACACAACAAAGTTTCCTACGAGAGACGTAAAGATCATAAATATTTGAACACGTTTTCTCCAAAGTTCCCTTTTCATCACCCGTACGCACAAGGTCCACCCAGCCTGTTATAAAAGTTTAAAAGCTTGGTGAGTGGTGGAGGGGTGGTTGTGAAGTCTCAAATGGCTGCCAGGTTTTTCCGATGGGGAACACATGTTCCCATACATTCACTGTCTCCGCACCCCTTCCATTGAAGTGAATGGGAGAGAATGATGGAGCTGTCAGTTCGGTCCAACTATTAATTCATTCATTAAGTTTCATTGCTTTTCGGTTGAAATTAC
>NC_139663.1:19946233-19953733 GCF_951799395.1 Argentina silus
CTATCATCTTGGCATCAGGAATACCACAGTATTGGATATATGTGTTGGGAATAACCATCCCAGTGTCTAGGGAGCATTAGCATCGATCGGAATGCTGCTGCTGCTAAACGGGATTTCCTGTGAGAGTCACAGGGTGGGGGGTGGAGGGGGGGGAGAGATTAGCCAATGATGCTAATGGGCTACTCCCTGATCTGATTACTGCGCTATTTCACCCAATAAAAAAAACAAAAAACCTGCAGAAAATGGCCGCCCAGAAACAGGACTGCTGAGCTAACAGGGCTACAGAGCAAACACAGTTTGAAAGGTTAACGTGTTTCATATTCCTCCGTAATTGATATGAGGACAGCCTCTTATGCTTTTGGCACGGGTTCCCTTCACAAATACAGTATATCTTTGCTCAAAAGGCTGTGAGCTTTTGCTTCCTGTTAAAAACGTAAACATGCGTGAGTTATGGGCAGCTGTCACAGCATGGCTCCTGCTGGGGATCTGGGCTAGTGAACACATCATTGACCAGGGGCCAAGAAGAATGAAATGCAGTCAACTCTCTCTGTTCTGCTCTGGTTACTCTCTGTCCATAAACACTGACTCTGGATCAGCTCCTATTAAGTCATGTGCCTTAAAGGGATAATTTATCTTCTGTTAGATGTGTGACACATTTTCTCATTTATTTGGAATTTCGGCCAGCTGATTTCTCTTTACGCATCTAGAGCGGGATCTACTCAGCAGACTGTTTGGAATATGGCAGTTGAACTTTTGACCTCTTTTAAGGTCTAAAGGTTTTTCATTTTGGGGTTAACTATATCCCTTTAAGCTTAATGGCATAACACAGCCACACAAGCCCTTAAAATGACTCCATCTAATCTAGGCCAGAAATAAATTCCACTATTTTCTGTATAACTAACCTAACCCTAACCCTAACCCTAACCCCTAACCCTAACCCTAACCCTAACCCAAACCCCTAACCCTAACCCTAACCCTAACCCTAACCCAAACCCCTAACCCTAACCCTAACCCTAACCCTAACCCAAACCCCTAACCCTAACCCTAACCCTAACCCTAACCCCTAACCCTAACCCTAACCCTAACCCAAACCCCTAACCCTAACCCTAACCCAAACCCCTAACCCTAACCCAAACCCCTAACCCTAACCCTAACCCTAACCCTAACCCAAACCCAAACCCTAACAGTTGAGCAGAACAAATGCAGAGCGTGCAGGGAGCTGACGGCGGTGCAGGGAGCTGACGGCCGTGCAGGGAGCTGACGGCTGTGCTAGCACGGTGGGGGCAGTGAGAGGACGCTGCATTGATTTCTTCATGAGTCATAATTGATGAATTGGGATAAGACAAAGACCGTAACGGGACCCTCGTGTCTCAATAGTCCACTTAACCCTACTTAACCCTCAAGTGATGTGTGTGTGTGTGTGTGTGTGTGTGTGCGCGCACGTACACACATCATCACCGATAAGCACATACCTTGCTATGTTAGTGTAGCCAGAGAAGTGGTGGTCTTTCTCTGGGTGGATCTGATCAAATCCTGTATTCCTAAGAGACACAGTAATGTGCTTGAAGCGATGGCAGTGGAGCAGTGTATCTTGTCTGTTGGAGAGAACAATCATTATGATGGAGAGAAATTCATTCTAGTGTTCCTAAACAGATGGATGTAAACAACCGCAGGCTTGAAAGTTTTTTTTTCCATAGCACAGAACTAAACCAGCCTCTGGCAAAAGACAATATTATATTGGATACATATACCAATGGTAACCACAGTTCAGTATAAAATACAGTAGCCTGAAACTGAATTAGAACCAGATAGAGATGACTGCAAATATTAAACATTGGAGTTAAAATTAAAAAAACAACCTAACCCTAAACTTTAGAAATGAATTAATTATGACTGATATTGTATTTCAGTCCCTACTGTTTTGTTTTCCACATACGTCCACTCGTTGTACACAACAATATATGTTCTTCTCTCAAAAAATACAGGAAATCATGCAAATATAACACTTTGTTTCTTTTTTTGAATTCACTTTTTAAACGTTCTCTATTCTTAAACCTCTTTATGACATAGATCATCGCAAGTACTAAAAGCAGTTCGTTCCTCAACCCATCCCAAGAGAAAAACAACCAACCCAAAAGAAACACGCACAGACAGATCAACAGATCAAGCTCAGTAAAAAAACAACCATAGAATCTTTTTTGTTCTTTTTTTTTTTTTTTACAGTGTACAAAATTCACAGATATTTCACAGGTTCTTTAAATCCATTTTCCATCTCTTTGGGAAACCAAACCTTTGAAAACAAATTGACCAATGGGTGTGTGTGCATGGGGAAAATACTGTTTTGTTTTGTTTGAATGTTATTGTCGTGATAAAAGATCATTGTCTTGGACATTCCTCCCTGTGTTGGGACAGGTTAAGGCTCCTATGTAGTGCTCTCCTCCTCAGCTCATGAACGGATGGATATTAGGTATGGACCGTATGACTGTAACCTCACCATTCATCTAGAAATAACAGTAGCAATTTTGAATCTGCAGATCAAACAAGAGACCTTGCAGGGGGCTCTAGTGTGTTCAAACACAGGGAGGTTCCACAGCTTGAGGAGAAATCGAGGAGAAAATAACTAGATGGTCCTCCAAACAGACACTAGAGGGAGAGTTCAGGTGGACTTCATCATAAAAGGGAAGTTCCAGAACTTGACAAATTAGTCTTTGCCAAATATTTCTCTGGGCACATTTTAAAAAACCTTGCTGTCTTATTGATCAGGCAAAGTGAACTAACTGACTCTCCCGGAGAAAAAAACAAAATGCCAAAATCCAAACCAAAAACAAACAATTTATGGCTAGCTCCATCTAGTTTGTAATAACAGGCTGGCTCAGGTAACCCTATACAAAAACCAAGACCCCCCAATAAGAATTCAAATAGCAATGTGTCAATTGTCAAATACAGTGCCCTGTGGAGGTAATGGGACAGTGGAGCATTTTTTCTTTGTTTGGCTCTACACTCCAAAGGTTTGCATTTTAAATGAAACAATTACTATGAGGTTAAATTAGAGATTCTAAGCTTTTATTTTAGGGTATTTGTGTACATATTGGTTTCACCATTCAGAAGTTACATCACCTTTTAGACAGTCCCCCTATTTTAGGCCACCAAAAGTGATGGGACAGATTTGTCAAATGTCCAAATTAAGTATTTGGTCGACAATCCTTTGCATGCAATAACTGCCTGAAGTCTGTGACACGTTGACCCATTCTTCAGTCATCCACTGTAGAAGTATTCCTTGGCCTACCAAGCCGTTTGCGATTTCTGAGCTCACCAGTGCTTTTTTTCCTTTTAATGATGTTGCAACTGTTGATTTTGGTAGGTTTAAGGTTTTGGCTATGTTTCTGATTGATTTTTTTCTGATATTTCAGCCTCATAATGGCTTCCCTGGCTTTCATTGACGTCTCTTTGGTCCTCATGTTGACAGACACCAATAGCTCCAAAGGAAATGCAAAGCCTAGAATCAATACTAAACAGTGAGAACTGCACAAATGATGTGACGGAACACACCTGACAAACCAGAAACACCTGTCAAGCCAATTGTCCCATCACTTTTGGGTACCCTAAAATGGGGGGACTATGCATAAAAAGTGTTCTGAATGGTGGAACCAATATGTATACAAATACCACCAAATAAAAGTTAAGCTTCTCTACCTTATCCTCATAGTAATTGTTTGATTTAAAAAAATAATCCCAACATTTTTTTTTGGAGTGTAAAGCCAAAAGAAGAACAAAATTGCTTCACTGTCCCATTACTTACACGGGGCACTGTATATCTACATTGGGCACCCCTGAAGAGTTCCTGTGAAACCTACCCTGCATCCCACCTGCAACGGTGCACAGAAAAGGACAAAACAATCAACAAACTGAACAACTGTAAACTCTCACTGCAGACAAGCTCCTCCTCCTCCACACACTCCCACTCGTGGACGTTCTGCGGTCTCAGAATAGCTTGTACGGGGGCAGTAACACCACTTCGGTTTGTTGTTCCTTCACGAGCACGATTGTCCAATTACAGGCTCTTTAGCAACAGCACGTGTCGGAGGTGACCTGTTGAAGCAGTAAAGGTCTAGACTCTGGAGAGTTTGTGCTACAGACCAGTTCCTCCTCATCAGTGCACAGGGTGACATTTTAGACTACCGGATGGACTCATGGATTGAGCAGCATAGCACGTCCATTTGACGCTGTCCTTTACATTCGAACAAGCTCTAGTCTACGCTGATGACACTCTCACCACTGCCGTCGTGGGAAACCATCGCATAGCATTCCCATGGGTCATAGCCGACCATAGCCGACTGGATTTGACTCGACCAAATGATAGTAAAACCCAATTAAACTCTCCATTAGACGCCTCTATCTCCAAACTCATTTTTTGACTATCACAAGGGGCATGAGAGGTTCTTGTCTAAACGTTTCAGAATACCACAGTATCCCACAGGGGGAACCATGGAAAACAGTTCTGGCGAACAATGCAGCCCTGCTTAAGATTAGGGTGAAATGAGGCATGCATTGTACTAGGCTAATTATGATAAAGCAGATAATAGGTGGTGGGAACGTGAGGAGGATCTATTCTTATATAAGGCGTGCTGAAGTTTCTGAGCAGCCTCTGTTCTGTTCCACTGTCCTCACTTAATCGCCATTAAGCAGTACTTTGGCAGTGCTTTAGAATCTATTAAAATCTGTTTTTCTCGTTCCCTCTGAAGATCTTTGCTGTCAGTAGTCTGTAATAGCAGGAGAAGAGAAGTGCACACCAAGTTCAGCGTAATGAGAGCCTTAAGAGCCTACGGAAAGAGCCACAAAAGCCACAATGATCTTGAGCTTCAAATTGCATCTGTCATCAATTGTGAGGGGCTTGTAGGTAGGCTTTAAGGGTGTACAACAATGAGCTTTTCCACTGAAAGTGAAGTGAGAGACAGGGCGGTAAGACTAGGAACAGAAACTAGAAACTAGAAACTCAAGGATTGCAATGTCAAAACAGAATCATTTTCAGCATTTCAAATGATTGAATTGGTTTGATTCAAAATGCACAAATATTTGGATATACAAATACAATGTGAGCCAATTACGATTTATAAAGAAACTATGAAATGATGTGTGCCAATCCATTTGCCTTTAATTAATACGAGTAAAAATGCATATTTGAGTAACTCCTAAATGAATTTTGCTTTTCAGTGACAGTTGGACACAGCTATCTCCCTTGCTTTTTTTTATAATAGAAATGGAAAAAAGAAGATATATTAAGCTCCATTTTCAGCTTCAAATCCCCTGTCCTCCTGCCTCTCCATGCTTGTGTGCTAGCAGGAGAGGACCTAATGCAGGGTCAGGGATAAAGAGCTTAGAAAGTAGAGAGAAATTCCCATGGAAAAGTAATCCACTTTCTGCTCCATGTAATATGGCTGCAAACTGACAATGATTAATGTCACACTTACGCACTTTCTCACCACTATTTTTTTTTGCATTGTCCATCTCTCTCCCTCTGTAAATACAGTAGCCTCCATTCCTTCAATATACCTCTCCAATGTCTCGCTGTAACCCCTGCTAGTCTCTCTCTGCCTCTCTCTCTCTCTCTCTCTCTCTCTCTCTCTCTCTCTCTCTCTGCCTCTCTCTCTCTCACTCTCTCTCTCTCTCTCTCTCTGTCTCTTTCTCAGTGATGGGAACACTTCCAATCCTCACCGTTCATGATAACAATATCTAACAAAGATGCCAGTGTCACGGCTTGAAAGGGCACATGGGAACCCACAACTCATCGCTGGTGCTTTATGGCCTTAGATTGTAAGGGTTGGGCCTAGGGGGGGGAAAGTGTGGCAAAGGATTAGTGGGGTATTAGAGTGTACTGCAAAGAGTGTGTGATCTTTTTAAACAGTGTGCGGAGATAGGGAACCACCCAAGCCACCCCTTACAACAGGATTAAACGCTAACAGCACATTAGAACGCCTTTGCAGGTCTACAATTTTTCCCAGGGCTCTCCCGTGCGGCAACGAGGATACGATTACAAAGACGTCTGTCGATCGATCGACCGTCTGGTGAATTCCCTTAAGGGACAGCTAACAGAGCGGTTGAGAAGGATGGGTATAAACGGAGAATGTAATGAGGTTTTCCATGTCATGCACGTGGTGGGCGGTGCCAATGCTGATGGTTTTTAACCTGTGTTGGGGAGCCAAGGACGATGTCGTCAATGCTTAGGGGATGCCTTGATTTGCGGTGGAAGGTGCAACCTCGCAGCCTCAGGCATGCTTGTAATTTGAAGTCACAATATAGGTTAGACAGTACGCCAGTGTTACGTACCACGCCTCTCCTATGGTGTGACAACAGGGTGTAGTTTTCTACCTTTAACCCCCCAATAACCCCCCTCCACAACACAGCCTGTTTTGTTCAATATCTCATAAGCTCAAACAAAGGCCACCACAGTCGAGCCTCAGCCGTAACCATGGCACAGCTCGCGGGGAAGTAAGCAGGCGAGTCATGCATTATTCAGCGACAGAGAAACAGCGAGTTATTTTAGGAAGTGTAACTTTGACCCAGCTCCTAACGAGCGATCGAGGCAGAGTATCCCCCTCTGTTTACTATCGTTAGTAAACAGACTGCTGACATTTTGGCAGAGCTGACTGCTCCCAGAGCCGGAGTGGGACGTAACAGAGGTGAGTGCTCCTTGAGAGTTGATAACAAAATGAGAAACAACAATTAAAGAGCCTGCATTTAAGCTGCCTCCACTATTTTAACGTTTCTAAACTAGAATATGCATGGTACCTAAGAGCATAGGGCAGTCTAATGGAAAGATGATGACGATGATGATCACAAACATGGAAATAAAAAATATAATGTTTGAAAGAGAGGGAAATTCATAACAAATATAAAGGAATAGTTCAAAATCATGTACATTTGTATTTTTGCATGAACTATCCCTTTAAAATGCCCATCTCTGATATGACTTTCACAGTTTTCTCAAAAATGAATTCAGCTAATCAAGCTTTGGCATGACTAACGCAAGCTATGAGCAACGTAATATTAGAGCGCTCATCCAAACCATTGTGCGAGAAGAAAACCCACTCTAAACCCTTTTTTAAATCATAAATGGGATTGGTACTGTAAACACCTGAAGACAGACGAATGGGCAATCTGGGGCAATCGAGAAACATTGTCACAATGGTGGAGGACCACTCAGGGAATGTTGTCTGTTGAGCGGGAGATGTCCTTGAGCAGGAGAGCACATGATTAGCCATTTAAATAGATGGCGTCTTCAATGGCGACTTGAATTTTAAAGAAAATCAAAAACAATGAAAAAACAAACCAGTGGTGTTTTTGAAAATCTATTCGAGTCAAACACACAAAATGGCGGATGGTGTGGTTATATGTATGGGTTCGTACAGATGAAGGCCGTGCCTCACAACTTCCATTAACCATCTGAGTCTTTTTGGGAGGGGACACGTTTCCACATTATCTGGGTCTGTAAACTTACATTGG
>NC_139663.1:19958733-19963733 GCF_951799395.1 Argentina silus
ATCAGGCTCTGTCAGACTAAACTTAATTCTTTCACCTCCCTCTCTTCTCCCTCCTTCCTACTGGTGTCTGTGGCTCACCAGCCAATCAAGACTGAGATTTATTTCCCACAATGCCTCACTTGTCTCCTTTCACAGCTTTTGCTGTGCGGACACGCCCTTCCAGTAGTCGAGGATGTCGTGGAGGTCCTCCCCTTTGGCGAACTGCACCTTCTTACGGAGGGCGTTCCCGGCAGTGACGTAGCAGGACTCGTCGCGCTGGCCCTTCCGGTAGGGCCGGAAGCGCTCCCAGATCCGAAGCGAACTCTCAGAGGAGTATTCCGGGCTGGAGGAGTAGCCGGAGTAGGTTTGGTGACGGGAGGGCGAGAGCTGGGAGTAGGAGGCGGCGTCCCTCCGGGAGCGAGTCAGGGGCTTGAGGAAGGAGGCCCTCTGGGCAGGGGAGCCCTGGTGGGAGCCCTCGTAGTAGAGCGCCGGGACAGAGTGGCGGTGCTCCGAGCAGTGGTAGTCCTGCTGCTGCACCTCTAAGTGCTGCTGCTGCTGTTGCGCCTGCTGATATTGTTGCTGCTGCGCCTGCTGCTGGTGATGATGCTGCTGCTTTTGCTGGTGCGGGGCACCAACACCACCACTGTCGCAACCACCACCACCCCCTCCACCACAGCTCCCGCTCCCCACCAGAGGCAGCCTCTCCATGGGCTCCCCACACCCCACCGGGCTACACCTCTCTGGGTACTGCTGGCAGGGGTCTGGGCTCCGCGGCTCCGGGACGTCCAGGCTGTAGACTCGTCCGGTAGCCCGGTCTCGGTCCCGGCCCATGGAGCCAAAGGAGGTGGTGCTGCACTGCTTCTTCACGCCGCTTGAGATCACCACAGCTGCATCGGCGCTCATCTGCCTCTGGATGGGGCGCACCGCCGAAGCCGGGGGAGGTGGCCGGTAGGGGGGGGAGACAAACCCCCCGCCGCTTATACCTGGGCGCTCAGAAAGGGGGGCATTGAAAGAGGGGAGAGGAGGCGGAGGGGGAATCTTGGGGGTGGGCAGAACCGGGCAGGTCTCTGTGACCCCCGGGGACAGAGGGATGAGGCCACGAGTGAGGGAGGAGGTGCAGGTGGGTGGAGGGGAGGTAGGGTTGCACGAAGCGGTCGAGACCGCGGAGGCTGCCGAAGCAGCAGCGGCAGCCGCGACAGAGTCCAGCTTCAGAGCGTCAATGCAGTTGTTGATGATCTGGTTGACCTTGTCCACCTCCATGGCAATGGTGGAGATCTCTGATGCTGATCCTCTCCCGTCGTCATCGGAATCGTCCCCAAAGTCTGTACCGTCGTCCTCTCTCATATCCTCCTCCCTCAGCCCCTGTCCTCCCCCCACCCCCCCCATCCCTCCATCCCTCATCCTCTCCTCCCCGACTGCCCCTGTCCTAATGTCCATGTAGTTCCCTTTACTCGTGGTCATTGCTTCCGAAAACGCTGTTGCCATCTTCTCTACCTGTGGTATGGAGGAGAGCCGGGAGGAGCTGGTGTTGGCTGAGTGGAGCATGCCTGAGCTGGAGGAAGCCGACATGGGCAGCTTTCCCCCGTGGTGATGCTGGTACTGGTGCTGGTCCCGGGACTGCTCCTGGAGCTTGTGCACTGCCGATGGATCGTTAGCCACGGCCGCGGCTACCTCCGGCCCATACCGCATCTCCAGGATTGTCTTTTTCACGCAGATCGACTTCTGCTTCTCCTCGTGCATTCGCCGCTTCCGTAAACAGTAGTAGACCACGCCCAGGATGATGAGCATGCCGAATAGGCAGCCCACGATGGTCATGATGTAGTGGGTGGTGGTGGAGGGGGTGGGCAGCAGGTCATCTGGGTTCTGGGCGCGGGTGGAGAACTGGAGGCATGTGTGGTTGTAGCGCTGGGAGGTTCGTATCGATGCCACGCAGAAGGTGTAGTTGGTGTGGGGCTTGAGCTTGCTCAGGGTGATCACCTCCTTCTTGTTCTTGAGGTTCATGACATCGGACACGAAGCTCTGGTTGTATTGGACCAGGATGTACATCTTGCTGTAGGGTCTGGGGATCTGGACTATGATAGATGCTGTGAAGAAGGAGACATGCTTAAGCTTGATGCTGGGGCTGAAGCTGTGTTCAGAGGATGAAGATGAGGTCGTGGGTTGGTGATATGGCCCAACACGGTCAAACATATCTGGCCCCATCCCGGAGCCATCCAAGTCTGGTGGGAGGGAGGTCATGCCAGGAATGAAGACGCCATCTCGGCAGACAGAGGACAGGATGACCTTGGCGTTCCGGATGGAGTGACCAGCCGCGATGGGACTCAGGAGGGGGTAGCCGAACATCTCCCTGGGGGTCTCACACTGGAGCCGGTCGTAGGTGTGTGTAACGTTATTGAACGACTCCAGCCATGTGAGGAAACTGTACAGATCACACCCGCAGTGGAACGGATTCCCGGCTAGCTCGCACACCATCAACCGGTTCAGGACCGTAAACGTGGACGCGTCGAGGCGGGCCAGCTTGTTGGATGACAGGTCCAGACTGCTTAGACTTGGACACTCCCAGAATGCATTGTTGGCGATGACCTCAATGAGGTTGTGTTGGAGGAAGAGGCACTGCATACGCCCCAGTCCTCTTATCATGCCCTCTGTCAGGTTGGTCAACTTGTTGTAGCCCAGCTGGAGGACCTGAAAAAGGGCCGTGGGGGAAACACAGTAAGTTTTTGACTTTATTGTGTTTATCAAGGTTAAAAATTAACATGCATGCCATCGCGCTGTCTCTCATGCCTGTGGTGCATGGAATAAATAAAGCTCCATACTTCAGGTCATTGAAGGGGACTACTCAGTCTGTTTCAACTAACTGTGTTTATCCTCAATAGTTTGTCTACTGAAAGCAATGTTATTTCAAGGTAGTGAAGCATAGAAGCATAGATACCACATAGAAATTAGTTTGAAACATGGCTGTCAAAAGCACTACAATATTCCTCAATTATCATATCAATCAACCAATCACCTGGAGGTTGGCCTGGCCGGCGAAAGCCCCATCCTCGATATAGGAGATGTCGTTCTTGGTGAGGTTGAGGTCTGTCAGATTAGTGAAGCGGTACATGGAGGTGAAGAGCACAGCCTTGATTTTGTTCTCATTGAGCCTCAGGTCGTGGACCGTGTTGTTGATCTGCTGGGGGATGGTCTCATAGGGGGGCTGGTTCTGGCTGCAGATGGCCAGCCAGACGTAACCCTTGTCCCCCTCGATGAGCCAGCAGTCCCCTCGGACCAGGCCGGGGAGGTGGAGAAAGAGGAGGAGGGAAGGGAGGATGAGGAGGAGGAGGGCGGGTGAGGAGGGAGCGCAAGACCTGCTCTGCATAATGATGGAGGGAGAAGGAATGGAGAGAGGATGATTTTAAAGCTAGAGGAAAATATAGATCGGGTAGGGAGAACAAGTTAGACTCTGGGGCAGACTAGGGTATCTGGATTGGCCTTAGAAAGGGGAGAGGACGGGGTCTGGCTTGGGTGTAGAAAAAAGGGGGCGGGGCTTCACAAAGCCAGTCACAGCTGTATGGTCGTCATGGTGATTAGCAGAGACCCCATGTTATGTCATATCCTGTCGGGCTGCAGTGGGGAGTGACACAGCTCTTCCTCATAGTCTCTTCCCTCTGACACGATATCTCCTTGGTTCCAATGGGGGTGGCATGCAAGAGAATGGTGAACCTGTGAAAGAGAGAGGACAACCATGAGACAATAGCATAATGGTATGACATTAACATGGAATCCACTGTGCAGCATACCAGAATGTCAAAAACTAAAACAACAGGTTGTCATGATACACAATAACCAGAGAGTGGAATCTATAGTATGCTAAAGACTGGCCACAGGCACATGTATGAGTCAACGTGTAAGGAATATGGCCTAGATGCAAAAAACTCTATCTGAATATGATTATCTGCCTGCTTGTGACATAGGAAAGCTTTCTACACACACAAGCTAAATATCAAAGTGTCTCTAAGTGATGTCACTTGTCTTCCCTTGATGTCAGACCACTGCTATAAAAACACACAAAAAAGCTAAAGCTATTAAGTGAATAGAATAGGCATGCCATTTATTGCTGCTCTGAATATACATCTACCTCAAAAAGACACTCATGTTTAGCACACACACTAACATAACTCGGTCTCTGTGACAGACCGGCTTTGAAAAGAACACAGATGCTTATTCATGACCATCATGTGTGGCCATAAAGTAACACTGCGCTGGAATAAAGTGCCCCTGCATCAACACGGCATAGAAAATGCAACTCATGAATACATAATGCTCATTTACAACATCCATAATGCGGTCCTTTGCGGTAATATCTATGTATCTTAAATCTTCCACATGCGACACTCAAGGTTTATGGCTTTGTCGTGGATTAAATCTGGATTACACCCTAATCCTGACAAGCGGCACTTCATACCGTCACTCTCGTCTGTAAGCCCCAGGAATCTCCTCTAGGAAGACCACATATGGAATCTATTTTCGGTAATGCATGTGTTTCGGTAATGCATGTGTTTCGGTAATGCAATGTGGAACGTTTTGTTGTGAATGCTGTTTGATGGTGAAGATGATTTAAAAAGACAACTGAAAGTGTGTGGATATGTGTGTGTGTGTGTGTGTGTGTGCGTGTGTGTGTGTGTGTGCGTGTGTGTGTTTGTGTTGTGCGCGTGTGTGTGTTTGTGTGTGTTCGTGTGTGTGTGCGTGTGTGTGTGTGTGTGTATGTGTGTGTGTGTGTGTGTGACAGTGTGAGCGAGTGAAATGCTTTCAACTATCCAATCAGAGATGAGCTGAAATGTAGTTCACCCAACCTCAGTCATTTCAAGCTAAACTCATAACAACAATACACTCCTCGCCACAGGGGGAGACATATTCTGCCCAGCAGCACTCCCAGCAGCTGTCCTCCCTCCCTGACTTTCATTTGTCCTCATCATGTTAAATATATGTACAGAGTGTAACCCCAGAGTCCCCCCGCTCTCCTGCTATGTCTGCACTTC
>NC_139663.1:19975797-19980797 GCF_951799395.1 Argentina silus
GATGGGGGAGACAGAATGAGTGGTTCCACCTCAAACAGGCGATGGGGGAGACAGAATGAGTGGTTCCACCTCAAACAGGCGATGGGGGAGACAGAATGAGTGGTTCCACCTCAAACAAGGAATGAGAGGACATAATAAATGGTTCCGCCTCAGACTATGTGGGGATGGAACTCTGTAGCCTTTCTGGCATAAGTGGTCAGTGGACATACCAGGGTGATGTTTAAGTTTCCATTTATTTGCATTTATAGTGCATTTTACCCGAAGGTCATACCACACTGTACAGGTAATGCAAAAGTAGCTTAGAAGACAAATCCAAGTTTGGTCTCTTAAATATAAGTCCACTTCCAATTCTAAGGGTACTCTTGTCAATGACAAGATAATTAAAGATCATGACCTTGATGTGATAGGTGCATAGTGTATTTGTTGCTACACGCCCCACTCATGACCCCCAGGGCCTCTGGCAAAGGAGGAAGGGTTGCTGTGATCCACCATTCCAGGCTAAATGTTAACCCAGGGCAGGGTATGTGTGTTCCTCATTCGAAGTTCTGGTCCACATGTATACACCCCGAGCACAGCCCTCTGATGTATCACCTCAGCCTTTCACACTCGTAATTACCTACAGACCACCTGGTCCATACTGAACTTTCTCTATGAATTTGGTGATTTCTTTTTTTAATTTGCTATTGTTACAGATAAAACAGTTATTGCTGATGACTTTAATTTAATATTCCCATTGATAATGATGCAGACCCTCTGTGTAAGGCTTTCCTCTCACTTGTTCAACATGTGTCTGTGTCAAAGGTTCATTTATAACACACTCATCCACCCTGAGCTACAGGATAGGGTTAGGGTTAGGGTTAGGGTTAGGGTTAGGGATAGGGTTAGGGTTAGGGTTAGGGATAGGGTTAGGGTTAGGGATAGGGTTAGGGTTAGGGTTAGGGATAGGGTTAGGGTTAGGGTTAGGGTTAGGGTTAGGGATAGGGTTAGGGTTAGGGTTAGGGTTAGGGTTAGGGTTAGGGTTAGGGATAGGGTTAGGTTTAGGGTTAGGGTTAGGGTTAGGGATAGGGTTAGGGATAGGGATAGGGTTAGGGTTAGGGTTAGGGTTAGGGATAGGGTTAGGGTTAGGGTTAGGGATAGGGATAGGGTTAGGGTTAGGGTTAGGGATAGGGTTAGGGTTAGGGATAGGGTTAGGTTTAGGGTTAGGGTTAGGTTTAGGGTTAGGGATAACACTCTGGATACTGTGAGTAAAGAGTAAACAAGTCTGCCAGAAGGAGCTTGCACCGTGGTATACTCAAGCAACACATGTCTAAAAGCAGGCATTGAGAAAACTTGAACAGAGTGGTCGGCACCTGGATATGATGCCAGTAACCCTCCAGTCTCCAGCTCACATCTGGCTCCCTCTTGGAGCAGGGATCGAACCAGCAACCTTCCGATTGCTGGCCGGCCTCTCTAACCTCCAGGCTACCTGCCACCCTTGAATGTCTATCACCCATTTCTCTTGGAACATATTATCTGAATTGATTTATTTAGCCAAACCGGGCATCCTAGACCCTGTGCCTACAAAACCTTTCAAGGCGCTTCTTTCAGTCTTTGTCGACTCAATTCCATCCATCATAAATTGATCTCTCACTGCTGGCTGTGTTCCCAATCCACGTGGGAAAGTGGCTGTAATTAAGCCTCTGCTGAAAAAACCCAATCTTGACCCAGATATTTTTTTAAATTACCATACTATTTCCAACCAACCATTTTTGTCTAAATATGGGATAAAGTGGTTGCTCAACATCTCACTGATTTCTTTGAATCTAATCATATCCATGAGAGCCTCCAATCGGGTTTTAAACCAAAACATAGCAGAGACTGCCTTAATCAAAGTATTTAATGACCTACTACTGGCCTCTGACACCAACTCTGTCTCTTGTGTGGGAAAACGTGTGGGAATCCGTGGATCTGCTCTGTCTTGGTTTAAATCATATCTCTTTAAAAGATACCAATTTGTACACATTGGTGGTGATTCATCTGAACATTGTACCGTCAATGATGACGTTCCACAAGGCTCTGTTTTGGGACCACTACTTTTTTCCCTATGTATGCTACCACTTGGTCATTTGATCCATCATCATTGTGTCAATTTGCATTGCGATGCAGATGATACACAACATTGCAAAGAGACAGCTAACTGTGTTGGAGTCCTGGACGATTGACATACAATTATGGACGGCAAATAACTTCCTCCACCTTCCTCCACTCTGATTAAAACTGAATTGAGTCCCAGGGTCATTCTATTACCGTGGAATTGCCCAAATACAAAACATACAAAACCTGTGGATGGACAAGTGTGTTTTCTCTGACAGAAGATGGCTCCGACAGTTGGCTGCTGGCACATCCCCACAGCGATCCCGCTGCTCTGGCAGATGTCTCTGTGGTTCAGTGGGTGCCCACCTACTGTGTAGAGCTCAGACTAGGAGAGCTTTAACTAAATACACCGTCTCTGCATCTCCACCACATTACACTAGTCATTTAGCATTAAAGGAGCTACTGTACTGTAGCATATAATGGCCTTGAAACAGCTGCAGGGATTGTGGAGCGATGGTGTTTGTTTCGAATGGCTATTGGTATTCACATATTGATTTGTCCTGGCTGGTACAGGTAATCTGTTACCTAGCAAATATGTATGATTACCTGTTCACTTGGCATGTCGGGATCTTATCTTACGGTAGGGGCTGAGCTAGCCAGGCGAATGGGCCGGAGTAAGAGTAACACACACACTAACACTCCCCTCCAAGCCAACCCCTTCACCCCTGTTCACACACACACACACACACACGCACGCACACACACACACACATGCACACACACACACACACACACACACACACACACACACAAAGAGTGAGAGCTGGTCGTGAGGGCCGAGATCCAGGGAGGGAGGGGTTAGAGCAGCAGATGTGGAGGTGTTTAGAGAACATGCTACCATCCAATGTGACCGAACGCTGGAACAAGCAGCAGCAGCAGCAGGGTTAGAGAGAACAGCAGGGCCAGTCATCCCAAGCCTGCCAGAGCACTAGCGCAATATGAGCTGTGACAGAAGCTCTGATGACTGCTAGAGTTTCCAGGTGCTAACTTAGCTTAGTGCCACGCGATCGCAACACTACACTTACGTTTAGGCAGTCAAGTATCCGTTTGTACTATGGCCTCCTTTCAAATGGAATCCCAATGTAGCCGATTCTGGGGGTTAGGGAAGTGTCCTAGTTCTAGGACAGAGAGGACACAAGGTGAAGAGTTTTTATTTTTTTATTAGAAAAAAAAAAAGAAACGGGGAAATGTTTCCAGCCAGAGGTAGAGTAATTGCTGTTTGCTGTGAAGCGATAAAGCACACACATATACACACACACACACACACACACACACACACACACACACACACACACACACACACACACACACACACCGCAGTGGGATAAGCCGCACTTAATCTCCACAGCTACCATTTTTCAATTACATAGGTTGACACAGGTTGCACTGTGTGTGTGTGTGTGCGTGTGTGTCTGTCTGTGTGTGTGTGTGTGTGTGTGTGTGTGTGTGTTTGTATGTGTGTGTGTGTGTGTGTGTGTGTGTGTGTGTGTGTGTGTGTGTGTGTGTGTGTTATTATAAGACAGATATAGAAAGAGCAAGAGTGAGAGCATGTGTGTAGAGGAGGGGCATTGGAAGGACACTTGGGGTGTTGGGGACGAAATGTGGGAAAGTTGTTGCTCTCTTTGTGAGGTCTCAAGAGGTCTAATTGCCTGGTCAGATTTGTCTCACACACACACACACACACACACACACACACACACACACACACACACACACACACACACACACACACACACACAAAAAAACAAACATACACCAGGGTCAAACTCAGAGGGACAAGGTGTGAGGGCTGCTCTATAGCACTTCAGCAGCTGAGGGTAACACACAACCCACACGCACTGATAACCATCAGACAATAACCAGCAGGAACTCCTGTCTGCATCACAGCTTGGGGAGAGGATGTGGGAGTACCTGGGACTTTGAGCGTTTGCCTGAGCCTGTCGGTAGTGCCAGTTGGGTGGTTTGCACTTTTGGGACTATTCCAATTCCACTTCCTTTTCCCCAAGCAAAATCAATAAAAGACAGCTAAAGTATTTTAAAGATAATACCCTGTCAGCAAAGTGATAAGGGCCCAGATCTGGCCCACGTCTTTTTTCCAATACTTTTGAATACCTGAAATAGGGGGAATATATTTAAAAAAAAATGCGTACTCTTTAAATGGTGAAACCAATCTGAAAGAAAAAAACATTCAGTTAAAGCTGAGAATCGCTGCTTTGACCCCATAGTAACCAAATCTATTGGAGTATAGAGCTAAAAGAAGACAAAATGCTTCCTCTTTCCAATACTTATGGAGGGCACTATATATATAAACTGTATATACATAAAAACAGAAAATCTTTTTACATAAAAAAAGCATAAATTCACATTTTTAAAATGAATTCACTCCAACCCTGATAGCAGAGAGTTAGTAGGGGTCAGGGGTCGGGGAGCCACAATACGGCCAGATTAAAGTAGATCCTAAATCCTCTCTGTGCATCATGTTATTATTGATGCTGGCATTTTTCCAACAGAGGGTTTGTAGTGTATTGAACTCATGAGTTCTGCCATACACACACAACGTGGAAATAGCCTACAGCAGCTAACAATATTAGCATCTGTAGCACCCATGTATACAATTATGTGTGTGTGTGTGTGTGTGTGTGTGTGTGTGTGTGTGTGTGTGTGTGTGTGTGTGTGTGTGTGTGTGTGTGTGTGTGTGTGTGTGCCGGCAAGACCACACAAACCGCCGGACTGGTTCCAAATACATTGAATACTGAATTGAATATTAAGCCGCCCTCAAGCCCCTGGCCCGTTCATGAGAGTTATCATTACACATCCTCCCTTCCAATCTCTCGCTCTATCGCTCCTTCGCTCCTTCTCTCCTCTCA
>NC_139663.1:19994200-20004200 GCF_951799395.1 Argentina silus
GTGTCGTTACACTGTGCCGCGTAATTACGTTAGGAAACTCAAATTCCATTTGATGTTTTCTGTCTCACCATATATCCCCTTCATTAGTTTCAAGACATGAAGGGAGGAGGCTATTTTAGATGATTGGAACATGTCCTTTCCCTGCAGATGAGAGAGTCAGGAGAATCACCGTGCAGCTCCAACTCCCCGGACCCCTCACTCCACTTAACTTCAGATCTCACCTATTCCCTTTTTTGTTTCTAAGGGGCTATGTGCTTTCCTGCTAATGATGTCAATTCTTCAATCGGGGATA
This sequence comes from Argentina silus, assembly GCF_951799395.1. NCBI lineage: Eukaryota > Metazoa > Chordata > Actinopteri > Argentiniformes > Argentinidae > Argentina > Argentina silus. The sequence goes on from NC_139663.1 coordinate 19,994,493, forward strand.
ATAGAAGTGTGCCCTTCTTTTCCACATAAATCAGGCCTTCGCGCGGGCGAGCCACGCTTCCTATTGCCTTTGTAGTGCACTGGGTGTTGGATTAAGTGTCAGAGTTATTGAATTCATGCCTTACCCTTAGGGTGCAGGGGGACGGGGGAGGTGGAGGGGTTTGTGTATGAGAAAGGGAAGTGTGTGTGTGTGTGTGTGTGTATGTGTGTGTTTCTGTCTGTCTGTCTGTCTGTCTGTGTGTGTGTGTGTGTGTGTGTGTGTGTGTGTGTGTGTGTGTGTGTGTGTGTGTGTGTGTGCCTGAGGTACGAGGAGTTCCTGGGAGGGACGGAGATGGGGGTTGAAAATGCATGGTAAAGTGAAGCCGAGACCCAGGACTTCCTTGTGTTTGTTAGAAGAAGGATGTGTGTGAGTCAACACTGTTATTGACTTATGAGGGAGAAAGCATTTGTTTTGCGATCGATTACCTGTTGCCTACAGCTTGTTCCTTCATGTTGGCTCCATCATGGACTTTCAAGCGTAGAATTAATATTGAAAGTAGAGAGCACACCGCTTGGATAACTGAATCATGGAGGAAGTTTAAACACATACGTTTTTACCTCATGAGTTGATGAATCTTCACAACACCACACACACACACACTGTCAAGACACATACCCCTCCCACCCTCTCCCCTCCCACCCACTCCCCTCCCCACCCTCTCCCCTCCCACCCTCTCCCCTCCCACCCTCTCCCCTCCCCACCCTCTCCCCTCCCACCCTCTCCCCTCCCCACCCTCTCCCCTCCCACCCTCTCCCACCCTCTCCCCTCCCCACCCTCTCCCCTCCCACCCTCTCCCCTCCCCACCCTCTCCCCTCCCCACCCTCTCCCCTCCCACCCACTCCCCTCCCCACCCTCTCCCCTCCCACCCTCTCCCCTCCCACCCAGTCAAGTTCATCTTTATTACCCCAGAGGGCAATTTGTCTTTCAGGCAGGAACAACGTAACATACAATAAAAGTGCAATAGAAAGTCAAAAACAGACAAATGACAGCAGCAACAACAACAACAACAACAACAACAACAACAACACACATGTACACAGCCACACACTACACTTTAACATTGTAACATACATCCTAACATACTGGACATTTAAAGTGCCAGTCTATAATAAAGTATGTGCATCACTCAACCCTCTCCCCTTCAAAACCCCTCTTCCATCCAGTTTTGTTTGTCAAAAGCACACTTGCTCACCAAAGGTCTCTCTCTCTCTATCTCCCTCAGTCTCTCTCTCTCTCTCTCTTTCCCTCTCTATCTCTCTGTCATTCTCTCGTCAGGTGATTGAGTTACTCCTGTAGGACATGGATGTCACAAACAAACAGATGTAACCTGGAGGTGTTTCACAACAAAAACAGCCGGCACTGTCTTCCATCTAAGTGCCAGTCCATTCTCACACACACACACACACACACACACACACACACACACACACACACACACACACACATTACACAAACATCCATTGCCAACACAAGGAATATGATGGGGGGTCCCTTTCCACGAAGGCTTATTTTCTTATAATAAAAAAACAACAACAACAAAGAAACAAATAACATAACCCCCGCTGGCCAAACACAAATCATACATTTCTGGCTGTTCAACAGACTAGTTTATGTAGCAAGGCTGCAGGATTTGGCTTTTTTCTCCTGTGTTGTGAAGAGTTCTCCACAGGGAGCTCAAGTACTGCCAGCACTCCAATCCCAGAAACACAGGAGGTGAGCCTTTCCAACACAGGAGGTGAGCTTTTCCAACGCAGGAGGTGAGCCTTTCCAACGCAGGAGGTGAGCCTTTCCAACACAGGAGGTGAGCCTTTCCAACACAGGAGGTATCCCAAGTGTCTCAATTTCTCTCGCTGCCTGCATGTTGCCACCACACTGGCCTCTCCTCAGTCGGGTGTCAGTAGGGTTGTCAACACAAGTGTTTAACACTAAAAAAACGCCTTTTAGCCTCCTATAATCCTCTGGTCCTTATGAGGCCAAACAGGGCCCAGGGGAGAGGTTCAGAGTGAAGGTGGTGCTTTAGTTGGCTAGCGAATTTGGTCGGTGGCAAGCATAATTCAAGTTAGCTCGCTGTAACTACACAATCAAATGGATTTGAATAGCGCTTTTTACAAATACAATTGTCGTAAAGTGTCAGAGCCGGTTGGAAACCAGAGAATTTAATGTGTTGCCAGTGTCTCAGTAGTTTGCCACCGTACGAACTGCAGAATGTCAACAAACTGGAGATCATAAGAGGCAGGACAAGAAAGCCCAACTGTAGAAATTCAAACAGGCTTGTTCACTAGACTCGAAGCACCGGGCCTTGGCACACACTGGCACCACTGTCGAAAAACGGCTATTACGTCTGCATTGTTTTTCCACTCGAGACTTTGCAGATTTCGGAACACAATACATTCCCGTCCAACTCGCAACGTGGGCAGCAAAATCCGAAACACTGTCAGACCACAATCAGACCACAATCAGACCACAGTCAGACCACAGTCAGACCACAATCAGACCACAATCAGACCACAATCAGACCACAATCAGACTACAATCAGACCACAATCAGACCACAATCAGACTACAATCAGACCACAATCAGACCACAATCAGACCACAATCAGACCACAATCAGACTACAATCAGACCACAATCAGACCACAATCAGACCACAATCAGACTACAATCAGACCACAATCAGACCACAATCAGACTACAATCAGACCACAATCAGACCACAATCACACTACAATCAGACTACAATCAGACCACAATCAGACCACAATCAGACCACAATCAGTCTGTTTAGTTCCATGATTAGTTCAGCTTTAGCTGTAGACTGGCTTGGGTCCTCTGTCTGGTCCTCTGTCTGGTCCTCTGTCTGGTCCTCTGTCTGGTCCTCTGTCTGGTCCTCTGTCTGGTCCTCTGTCTGGTGTTTATATCGCTAACAGATCATTTATTTGATGAGTTATATTGTTTATAATAACAACTGTTTAAAAACCTATAAATGCTGAAAGACCAATAAACAAAACCATTAGAGCACTTTTGTAGAGCCTTTGAACATTTCAATAAAGATTTTTTTTTTAATCCACATTCATGTTATTTCTACCCAATCATTATGTATTCTTAAGTCTATTCTTGTGATATATTTGTCATGCTGTGGTCTCGTTGTCATACAGGTAATAAACTGCATCCTTTGTGTGCCATCCCGCGAAATGAAGAGAACATTGTTTCTGCTGTAATCATCATTGTTAGGCTAATAGCTCACATTTAGAGAGAGAGGATGAGTGCCAGGTCTCATGAATATGCACGAAGCATATTCGTTTTTACGTCCAAACAAAAACCACTAAAGTGACTGCATATAACACATTTTCATTAGATAAAACTAAGAGTAAGTGCCTACATTTACACACACACACACACACACACGCATGCACACACGCACGCATGCACGCACACAGACACACACACACACACACACACACACACACACACACACACACACACACACACACACACAGTTGATCACTCCAATGGGAGTGTTTATGCAAATGTCAGTGATCAGTTCCTGGCAGTTCCTGCTCACACACACACACACACACACACACACACACACACACACACACACACACACACAGGGAGTTAATCACTCCAATGGGACTGTTTGTCCATACGTGTGTCTCATCTTCATCCTAATATTGCAGACTGGATGTGACAGGACTCAACCACTCCAGTATTTCTCCACTGTGCTTCATTGAACCCCTAGCCGGATGAATGGACATTATAGAGGGCCAAAGCCTTTATACAGTATATGACGTATGCACACACACACACACACACACACACACACACACACACACACACACACACACACACTGTCTGTGCAACCCCAGCTGCTGAGTGGGTGACAAGGCTAAAATATTTATACCCAGATCTTGGCACAAACAATATGTGTGCATGTGCGTGTGTGTGTGTGTGTGTGTGTGTGTGTGTGTGTGTGTGAGAGAGAGAGAGAGAGAGAGAGAAAGAAATAGAGGGAGAGGAAGAGAGAAAGGAAGAAAGATAGGGAGAGAGAGAGCGAGAGAGAGATGAGTGTACAGCACAGATGCCAAGTGAAACTGGGGCAGTACAAAAAACCCAAGGCATCATTTCAAAGACGACTGTGTGCGTTTGTGCACATGTGTGCGTGTGTGTGTGCGTGTGTGTGTGTGTGTGTGTATGCGTGTGCGTGTGCGTGTGCGTGTGTGTGTGTGTGTGTGTGTGTGTGTGTATGCGTGTGCGTGTGCGTGTGCGTGTGCGTGTGCGTGTGCGTGTTGGTATGTCTGGCCACTGTGCACTAGGCAGTGAAGAGTGTTTCACACAAGTTTTCAATTCTAAATCAGACCCATCTTTAAAATGTGGGCACGTGAACCAGCTTCCCTGCCCCATCCCATCCCCACTTACAGAGCCCTCAAGTATTCCAACGAGGAAGAACTGTGTCTTCTTTTAGCTCTATACGCCAATTGTTTGGATTTGAAATCAAACAATTACTACGAGGTCAAAGTAGAGATTCTCAGCTTTAATTTAATATGTTTTATTCAGATTGGTTTCACCATTTAGAAAGTAAACATTTTTTAACACACCAATGGTTTCACCATTTAGAAATTACAAGCATTTTTACACATACTCCCCCTATTTCAGGGCTCCAAAAGTATTTTTTCCAAATAAAGTACTCATGTTTAGTTTTTGGTCGACAATCCTTTGCATGCAATAACTGCCTGAAGTCTGTGACCCATTGACCTCACCAGACGCTGGGTATATTCTCTGGTGATGCTCTGCCAGGACTGTACTGTAGCCATATTCAGTTGTTGTTTGTTTTGAGGTCTTTTTGCCTAAAATGTTATCATCAGGAAATGAAATGCATGATTTAAATCTGTGTTTCTGAAACTTTCTAGTTGCTCTCTGAAACTCTCTTGTTGCTATGGCAGTATGTTTAGGGTCATTGTCTTACTGTATAAATTTGGAGGCAGTTGCTTGTACTCGTTGGAGGCAGTTGCTTGTAAGATTTTTTTTCTTGTCTACATTGTTTCTGTACACTTCAGAATACATTCTGCTGCTGCTGTTAGCTGTAACATCATCAAGTAAGTTAGCCAGTTCTTGTGTCAGCTACGGTATACATGCCCAAACCACAGCACCCCTCCACCATGTTTCACAGATGAGGTGGTATGCTGTAAATCTTGGGCAACTGTATGTGTATGTATAAAAAGGGTTGTAATTTCGAAAATGGTGAAACCAATCTAAAAAATGAAAACATTGAATTAAACTGGGAATCTCAACATGTTAAATACCTCCAATACTTATGGAGGGCACTGTATATACATACTGTATATGGTCACTCAATGAATAGCCTCCCTAAGCCTTCAATAATGTGCTGGAAATGCCACCTTGAGTGAACCACAATTAAAACAGCAGGGAAAAACAATAAGAGGGAAAAAAAAATGGTGTAATTAAGCAACAATGCCAGAGAGGCTGTGATTTATTGCCAATATTGTCACAACGCAGCGGAGTGTCGGCCAACCCCTACCAAGTGACAATATTGACAATAAATCACAGCCTCTGGGGCATTTTTGCTTTCATACAAGGGTTACACGACAAATCCCAAAATTGTGACAGAGAAAACAACGCTTTAAGTATTTATTTTGTGACAGATTGCGGCAGTTTCTAAGAACTTGATACACAAATCGACTGCGGGGTAGGAATATCATAACAGGTTTAACCAGATTTAACCTTGACATAATCGTTATTATTATTACACCTCTCGGCCAATCACAATGCTTGTTTTCATCAACCTGTTGTATAAGACAATATGTTGCATGGCAATAAGTCACAGACAGCTGCTGTGAACGCAGCAAGCTCCGAGAACCAGACCCTCTCTGAGCTCAAGAGGAAGTGGTATGATATCAAGGCGGGGGCACCAAAACGCTGCATACCTACGAAGCCAGTGGGTAGGCCACATGTGGAAGAAAGCACACAGCAGAGCTTTCCCTCTTCAACCAACGGATCAGGGCAATTATCAAAGGACAGTGAGTAGTGGCAGATGCGGGGGGATATGGATGCCCCCTCTAGAAGAAATGTCTTCTCCATTGCAATTAATGACGACCAATTAGGACACAACGGCCTAATAAAAGCAAGTTAGAAATAATAATAACCATAATAATTCAGCCATGTGTCTGTTCTCACATCAAGTTCAAGTTGTATAAATGTCTCTCTCTCTGTCTCTGTCTCTCTCTGAAAGAAGACATTTTGGTATTCCTCATACTCACTAGCGAAGGGAAGGGGGAGTGGGGGTTTGGCTTAAAGCAGAAAGGATGGCAGATGGTGCCCCCTCTACACACACACACACACACACACCCACCCACACACACATACCAGTATTCAGGCCGCAGTCTGCGTGTCTGATGCAGAGGATAGTATCAGTAGGACAGACTGTGTTGGGGCCAAGGGGTCAGCATCCTGCCTTGTAACTGTCACCTATCTAGCCCACCATGCCACTTCGCTGACACGCACGCACGCACGCACGCACGCACGCACGCACGCACGCACGCACGCACGCACGCACGCCATGATGGTTACTGTCAGTATGCCACTCGTGACAGTGCTGCCACACTCAGGCACGCATGCACACACGCACCCACGCACGCACGCACGCACGCACGCACGCACGCACGCACGCATGCACGCCATGATGGTTACTGTCAGTATGCCACTCGTGACAGTGCTGCCACACTCACGCACGCACGCACACACGCACCCACGCACGCACGCACGCACGCACGCACGCACACACGCCATGATGGTCACTGTCAGTATGCCACTCGTGACAGTGCTGCCACACGCACGCACGCACGCACGCACGCACACACGCACGCACACACGTGCACAAGCACGCACGCACGCACGCACGCACGCACACACGCACACACGCCATGATGGTCACTGTCAGTATGCCACTCGTGACAGTGCTGCCACACTCACGCACGCACGCACGCACACATGTGCACAAGCACGAGCATGCACGTGCACGAGCACACACGCATGCATAAGACCTCTCCTACTAATTCAATTAGACCTCAATTATTGCAACACCAAATTGGTCATGACCCTGGTAAACACATGATCACCACCACTCAGTGTGTAGGGCCAGAAATGACCACACACAGACATGAGTTTACACACACACACACACACACACAAAGAATTGTAAAAGGCCACAGCTTTTTTGTCAAACACATTCAGTTCACAATTCAGTTACCAGGTCAATGCACACATATTTTCACACATACTGTATTTGCCCTGCAATTATGGTCTTTGGAGAGCTGAATTAAGAATCTATTGTAGTAAAAGGGCTAAACATATTGATAGACAATAAAATGTATTTTGTATAAGGGCGTTGTCTTTCGATATTTATGTAATATTCTGAAAAATGGAGGTTGCTTCCTCCGACTGCCACAGGTTAACACATAACAGCCCTGGTCTCCAAACCCTCAACACCCAGGTTCCAATCATTAGTTCCAGTAGACAACACACACACACACACACACACACACACACACACACACTCAAACACACACACACACACACACACACACACACACAAACACACACTTGTCGTCACTGTCACAGTCTTGTCTCCGCATCTGTCACTAAATCAGGATGTTGTGTCACTCCCACACACTCTCTCTCACCAGATCCCTCCGTCTGTGGGTTCCCGCGGGTAATTCATTGAATCTGGTAGTAAACATTGAAACTGTTGCCCACAGACAATGCCTCTGAATATTGATTGTGATGTAATAAGGTTAAAGATGCTCTGCTTACCACTTAGCTTCAACTGAACCTACAAACCAATAACCAGACATGAAACGTGAGTGAATGAATAAACCAACGAACAAACAGATAAATGAACAAACCACGATTCAACCAGCCAATCAACTAATGTCATGAACAAGTTATTGTGTGTGTGTGTGTGTGTGTGTGTGTGTGTGTGTGTGTGTGTGTGTGTGTGTGTGTGTGTGTGTGTGTGTGTGTGTGTGTGTGCCCTCTGTTTAATGATCTTCATGGGGTAGAGGGGCCCTGGCCTTGCACACTGGGCTCTTGTAAACCTCATGCTGCTAATGGTTCTCATTCATTATTGACAGACCTCTGGCCTCTGATTGGTCGAGACAAGTCGATTATTCTTTAAAGGCCCTTTAGGCAGATGTAGGTGGACTGTCTTTCCTGAATTGTATTAAGTAAATTAGTTGTATTGAGGAATTCATTCCAGAAAGCATTCACATCTTAGATTGGCTTCGATCCCCAAAGGGAAGTATACAAGGACAAATGTGGAGGGAACTATAGATTACTCTCTGGGACAAATGGTAGCCCTGGCTGTTTGCAGCAAAACAGTCTTCACTCTGCTGAAATGACAGGATTCTGGGTAACGTAGTCGATTACATCCCTGAAACGTTGAGTACCACAGGCGCACCATAGGGTGTGTGTGTGTGTGTGTGTGTGTGTGTGTGTGTGTGTGTGTGTGTGTGTGTGTATGTGTGTGTGTATGTGTGTGTGTGTGTGTGGGTCTGACTATAGGGTGTGTGTGTGCGTGGGTCTGACTATAGGGTGTGTGTGTGTGTGTGGGGGGGGGGGGGCTGACTATAGGGTGTGTGTGTGTGTGTGTGTGTGTGTGTGTGTGTGTGTGTGTGTGTGTGTGTGTGTGTGTGTATCATTGAACAATGGCTGCCATTGATCGCAGTCCACTCATGATTCATCCATCATGATTCTGAGGCTGAAATCAGTTGCTGATGGAAAATTTAGGAAATTTGGAGAGATGAAGAGGTTGAACGAAATGGAGGGATGGAGAGGGGGATGAAATGGAGGGATGGAGAGGGGGATGAAATGGAGGGATGGAGAGGGGGATGAAATGGAGGGATGGAGAGGGGGATGAAATGGAGGGATGGAGAGGAAGAGGTGAAAAGAGAGGAAGAGGTGAAATTAAATGAGGGTCAAATGGAGAGATGCAAAGGGAGGAATGAAAAGGAACTGATGGTGATTCAAACACCTTGGGCAACCTATTAAGTTGCCTGCAAAACAAAACATCAGCAATGGAGATTTTCCATTGAAAGTGAGATTTGATTCAGGATGTGGCTGAACCCTGCTGGGTTCCAATGCCTGTCTGTAAATAACACACAACAGTATGTCTGTCTCCCTTCTCATAAGAATCCTAAGCAAAAACACACAATACTGTACACCACGCCTTTGAAACTACACTATTGACAGTTTACAAGTATAATTCCAAGAGCTTAAAGAACATATAGACCTAACATGGCTCCAATGTCAATTGCTTTTTCTCTTTTCTCTTTCAATCCTCTACTGCTGAGATCTCTTTCAATCCTCTACTGGAGAGGCTTTGGCTCCCTATGACTGTATTGAGCAGTGGAACGAACTTCCTTTTGAAGGACACACACTCATTCATTCATCTATACAACTAATACCCGTCGTAACGGTCTCATATTCAAACATATCCAAAATTAGACCAATTATGAACTCAAGTAATGTACATGAATGAACAGGTCCAGCGGCGTCTGAAGCGGTTATTCGGCTGTTTTCCCATCGCCAACTCGACGAAGCGTTGGCGCTGAATCAGCAGAAGGTGCTGTCCTTGGTGCTGATCACCCT
>NC_139663.1:20006700-20034200 GCF_951799395.1 Argentina silus
GTCGTGTGAAGTAGTGAGACCTGAAGTCGTGTGAAGTAGTGAGACCTGAAGTAGTGTGGCCATCGACCGCTGGCCACACCCCCTCATCACCAGCTGTACACACTTGTCCAATCAGCTTCTACCGTTTAAATGTTGTGATAGAGTGGGGGAGTATAAGGGGACTTTACAAGTTAACAATGAAATGATGGCCTCCAAATCAGGTGTGAATTGCCCTTCCCATTCCCATAATTAAAGACAAAAGGGTGCTTCCTTGGTACAACACTCTTGTGTACATGACTACATGCCACTCACTCTAGCTTTAACTCCTTGTCCTTGGTCTGATATAAAAATCTGATGAATGTTTTTAAAAAAATAGTTGTCATCTAAAGCATTCATCAATTCATCTGTTAGTTTAATCTACGCAGCTCGGTTACAAATGTAGTTTTCTAACTTTAGAAAACGACATTACTACTGCGCCTCGCATAACCCAGACCAATGGCATGTTTTTGGTAGGGTAACAGTTTGTGCACTTGTGACATGGGTTTGAAGCCAGCATCGGGCTGAAAAGGATGGAGTCTATAACCCATGCTTGAACACTGCTTGTTATTGTTCTCTTCTAAATCCTCTCAGGAAGGACTAAATCAACATTTCTCCTTTGTTTAGTGTGGAGCAAGCTGACCATAGTGATTATCCTGGTCTATGCACCACAGGTTCTGAGGGCAGGGGTTTAAAAAACTCTTGGAACATTCTACTCACAAACAATGACAAGGAGAGAGAGAGCATCTTTGCTCACAGAACATGTAACAATGTAGTTACCGTATAAATAACTACTGTAGATGCGTGTACTTGATGTGTTCTTTTCCTTTCAAGGTCATCAGAACAGTGAGCCAAAGAAGACAGCATCCTTGTTGAGGACGTGTGTGCTTCAACTCCTGGATTAGCCTCGCTCTCTCCTTTTCAATTATTTGGACGGCATGCCTTTTTGAGCTTCTCCTCTCTTTCCATCTGCCAACTGTTTATACATTCCACTCTCAACATGCCCACTTTCACGCTACATCCTGTCAAAGAAGAGGAAGTCAATGTGTAGGAGGAGTGATATCAGTATAGGGATGTAATACATCTGTGGGAAAACGAGATGTGGACGTGTTGGGAAAAAAGGGACGGGTGTGGGTGGGAGGGAGATGTAAACTGCCCCATTCACATGTACGAACATGTTCAAGCTGTGATCAAACACAATTAACACCTCCTCTCTCTCTCTCTCTCTCTCTCTCTCTCTCTCCCCCCCCCCCCCCCCACAGGACTGTCTCAATGGGAGGTACAGAGCTCCAGAGAAAACCTCCTCTTTAAAAAATAAAAATAAAACCCTAGCAGTAATCTAATGTTACAGCAGAATGGTCCGTTGTGGCGTCTCAGGATGCTCATGTCTGAAGCACACGTGGACATGTTGGACCAGATGATGCCCACTCTCCCGGAAAGTATGTCAAGTTGGACATAAATGAGTTAAAATGATAAGCTAGAGAAGAGTGGAGGAGGGTGAGAGAGAGAGAGAGAGAGAGAGAGAGGAGAGAGAGAGAGAGAGAGACAGAGAGAGAGAGAGAGAGAGAGAGAGAGAGAAAGAGAGAGAGAGGGAGAGAGAGAGAGAGAGAGAGAGAGAGAGCGAGAGAGAGAGAGACAGAGAGAGAGAGAGAGAGAGAGAAAGAGAGAGAGAGGGAGAGAGAGAGAGAGAGAGAGAGAGAGAGAGAGAAGAGAGAGAGAGGGAGAGAGAGAGAGAGAGAGAGAGAGAGAGAGAGAGAGCAGTCTCTCTTTCTGTGCTGCGTGGGCCAACACAGAAATCCGAGGCTGCAGTATGGAGTAAGGTCTCTCCTCAGTGTCCCTTTGTTTCACCACTGACTGACTCTAAGTATGAGCATCTTCCCCTCACAGTGCAGGATGTGTTACAGCACAACACAGTTCAGGTCCGAGGAGTCGTTTTTTTCAGACTATTTCGCACTCTCCTGACATTCTGACAAATTCAACTCGGAGAGCAGGATTGTTTACCAAACAGCGTCTCCCCGGTCGGCCAGCCTCATGACTTGAGTGCTGCAGCTGTGTTCCCATGGTAACAGAGCGCGGTGGTGAGGCGAGGAGTGTGCCACGGTAGAGCAAAGAGGAGACTGTGTGACTTGGAGCAAAATAACTGCCACCCCTTCTCTCCCTCTCTTTGACTCTCTTTCACTGCTGCTGTCACCGCACACTCTACTTTTGACCCCCTCCTCCCCTCTCTCTCTCTCTCTCTCTCTCTCTCTCTCTCTCTCTCTCTCTCTCTCTCTCTCTCTCTCTGTCTCTCTCTCTCTCTCTCTCTCTCTCTCTGTCTCTCTCTCTCTCTCTCTCTCTCTCCCCTCCCCTCTCTCTCTGTCTCTCTCTCTCTCTCATTCTCTCTGCGAGCCATTCTCTTTTTCTCTCTTTCACCCCTGCTGTTCAACCCAACCTTTGATGCTGTCTTTCTCTACATCTTTCCAGCCCTTTCTCTCTCTCTGCGGTTTTCTCCTGCCTCAGACTCTTCTTTCTAATCTCCCTCTTTCTCTCTCTCTATCCCTTCCTTCACTTCCTTTCCCTCATTCCTTCATGCCTTTAAGCTAGAGATTGAATCATACCTCGGCAACCAGGTATATGTCATTTTTTAGACAATCGGTGACACTAATTTGGTCGATCAACTGTCATGGATACAAAGCCAGCAGGACTGCTGCAGCCCTTGGGGAGTGAGGTTGGGCACCTCTGGATCAGGGCCTTCTGAGTGTGTTTAGCCTAACAATGCAGACCTAGGTGGTGGTGGGCATCGTTTGGCATTACTGGGGCACGACCAGCACTCAAGCAGACAGAACACAGTGTTCCTGTCAATCCGAACAGACACATTCCCACGCGAACCAGCCACACACACAGCCACACTCGGAAATTCGCTTTGAAATCAGTGGAGAGAGAGAGAGAGAGAGAGAGAGAGAGAGAGAGAGAGGGGGGACTGCTTGAATAAATGAATACAGTGGTTGTGCACACCAGTCCACAGAGTCCTATTTTATGTCCTGTCTTTAACTAACATGCTCTTTTCCAGTTTCAGTCGTATGGCCCACCTGTTCAGGCAAGAGTTTCAGGGCACTGAGGCCTGACTGTCAAAACCACAGTTTCAGTCTCACAGCAAAGGCTAATTGACCATCATCACTATCTGTTCATAAGAATGAATGGGATTGGGCAATGTTAGCTGTTAGACATTAGCAATTAGCCATGATGGACCTTCCTCTGTTACTTCAGCTGGACGATAGTTAGTGCTAAGCTAGTGCTACTCTACGGGTTGAGAAGGATATGGCTCTTTTCACCGCCTCCCTGCTCAGTACATCGTAACTGTCTGATGAGGGGGTGGGGTTGTGTGGCTGCTGGGGGTGGGGTTGTGTGGCTGCTGGGGGTGGGGTTGTGTGAGACATTCCTCAATCAGCCAGGAGGGGCAAAAAACTAGATGAGCATGCCAACTCGAGCAGGGAGATACGTCTTTGTAAGCTACACGGCATGCAGGCTTTAGTCCCATCCCAGCATCAACACACCTGAGTCATCAAACCAAGCTCTCAATCAGCAGTCGAGTCAGTTGGCCTCGCCTGGACCAGGTGTATTAGTTCTGGGCGGGAACAAAAGCCTACACACCCTGTAGGCTCTCTGGATGACCACTGTGCCAAAACCTCAAAACTCCAGTGAGAGCTGCAGCATAGGTGATAAGGTGCTGCCACCGTGTGGCGAGAAGACGTTCCTACAACAGGCTGTACTTGCTGTATTGGTCTGCCACTTCTGTCTGTATGAGTCAGTGTCAGTTTCTATTCTGGCACGACGGAGGGGACCTCCTCCAGCATCCCGCGCCATCTGTGGTAGGGAACCCCCCGGTGCTTCGCTCTCGGAGAACGCCAGACTGCAGTGGAAAGCTCCTTATCGTAATCTCAGTGTCTGTCACAGACACCAGGGGTGTGCTCAGAGGGGTGGAAGATTCAGAACGTTGCAGATAAAAATGTAATGTATAGAACCATCACGATCGCCTATTCACGCTGATAGAGGAATGGCAGTTCTACATGATATATTTCTGTCTGGACGTTCTGTAAGGGAAGGTTCCACTGGGTAGAGGTTGAGGTAGGGGTTGAGGTAGGGGTTGAGGTTGAGGTAGAGGTTGAGGTAGGGGTTGAGGTCGGGGTTGAGGTAGAGGTTGAGGTAGGGGTAGAGTAAGGCCCAGATCAGGCAGAAACACTGATTTGATTGGATGACCTACAGAGGGAGCCAGGCTGGGATCATGACATCACTCTCTTATACAGTCAAAATGGAACACAACAGGGTTCTACATGTAACCCAAAAAGGTTCTACATGTAACCCAAAAAGGTTCTACATGTAACCCAAAAAGGTTCTACATGTAACCCAAAAAGGGTTATTCAACTGACGAGTGTGCACCAGAGCTATCATCACCTGTCTGCAAGCAAGACAATAGGGCGGGAAACTTGCTTTGACAAATGTGCCATATAATCAGGCTTGTGCACTGAAGTAAGCCCTGTGCACACTCACATATAAACAACAGACAGAACACAGTGGCTGTGTTCCAAGACACATTCTTGCACTCTATCTAGAGCGTATACCAAGTACGGCATTTTGGAACATAGCCAGTGTGTTTTTGTCCAACGTTCCTGTCCTTATTTTCCATTTGACTTGGGAAAGCACCGTATTTACATGGAGTCTGGATGCAAAGGAGCGCGCAGCTTTACATGACAAATGATCAAGACAATTAATCTGTAGGCAAATGAAGACTGATGTAAATAAGTCTCCCTTGTCGTTTCCCTCTGTGTTGTTGGAGCAGCATGTCTGCTTATCATAATCATTCTTAAAAGATCCCTTCAGTAATCATATTCAGACTGATACTTGCCCCCACCTGTTCGTATATATATTCACATTGCTTATATACTGAGGTCCCTGTTCCACCCAATCCAATGCTGAAAGTTTCCTCGTACCTTTTGCAGACAGCTTTCACCAACTGAGAAGGTACAGTGTATTCGTGATCCACAGGCTCTCATCGGTCGCTGCTAATAAACTATATAAAATCAACTTTTTAACGATAAGATCACCAACTACTTATCGGCAAAACAACACACATTGAAACTACCTATTTCAATACATTTGTTAATTACTTGTATTATTATTTGTAAAATTGTCTCCAGTGCCATCACTTCTAAGGCCCTGGATTTTGTCAGAATTGGATTGGGTGGAAATGGTCTGTGACCTCAGGATATGACCAATGTGAATATACAATACAACTCTAGTCCATAGACTCCTTTAAGGTTAAAGAACCAAATATGTGACTTTGTAATTTGGGTAAACTATCCCTTTAAGGGAAAGGAAGCTTCTAAACATAAATCATTATCACTATCATTACCAAACAGAAAACACATCATAGGGTAAGGTATTTTCTTTTCAGGGTAGGGAAGCAAGAGTTCATAGTCCAATCTAGGCAAACAGGTACATTAAAGGCAAAGGCAACCAGGACAGTAAAAACTACAAACAATTTAAGGCAATGAAACAGGAATCAGTTTTTACTACACTTGTAAAGTTTAAAGACGTGTATTTTTTAGTTTTTTAAGCGTAGAGTGCCTAGGTTCTCAGATCCAATGAAATTGAGTTCCTCAGGTGCAGCAGCACCGATGATAGCAGTGCACTGACCTTTGTAAATAATATTAAAATAATCAAGTAATCAAATAATGAATGAGTTTGCATATGTTTAACTCTTGGATGCTGTGCAAATGGAGGTCATTGTCCTGCAACGCATCGTTGAAACAGTGGAGGTAAAGGCACTGCGTATTCAGTGATGGGGAAAGGACCTGTTAAGATGAAATTCTGTGCTCTGTCACTGCTTCTGGGTGAGTTGATAAATCCTCTTGTTTTTATTCACTTTATTACCACCATAGCTATGAATAAGTATTCTTTACTCAATAGTTATTCATTTACAGTACCTAATCACTAACATGCAATAGGTATTTAATATGATGTTTCTGAGAAACAATTGGTACTTTTTTTATTTATATTTTTATTTTAAATATTATATATTTTAAATATGTTTTTAGGGCATTTCTGCTTCATTGGGATAGAGACAGTAGAGATTGACAGGAAGGATGGGTGAGAGAGAGGAGGGATGACATGCAAGATATGTCGAGGGTCGGAATCGAACCAGGAACCTTGCGATTATGTGGTATGCGCATTAGTGTGCTACGCCACTAAGCGCCCCCAATTGGTACTTTTTGATGAAATACTTAAAATCATATTCCTGAATTGGCAACTTCTACTGTATGTAACAATTCCTGTTTTTGGGTATTTTATATAATGAAAACACAAATTAGTTTGTAAAAGTAAGAAGTTATTCTTATATAATCATTATGTGATTACACTGTCACCATGTTGAAAATTCCTGGGAAATAGGGCGTTGTGAAATTAAGGGCGTTGTGAAATTAAGGGCGTTGTGAAATTAAGGGCATTGTGAAATTAAAGGCATTGTGAAATTAAGGTCATTGTGAAATTAAGGTCATTGTGAAATTAATAGCATTGTGAAATTAAGTGTGTTACAATTCCTTTTTTTTTCAAAGTTATATATTTTTTTTCTTTCCTCCCAGGCTCCTGGTTCACTCCTGGTTCATTCATTCATGAAGGTAAGACAACTTTGAATGAGTTGACTGTCTGTTCACCACCCCCCAAAATGGTACTGTGTGTATATATTTTAGAATTACACTTACAAAATAGTCTCTAAAATCATATTTTCTGAAATGTTGCATACACTACACTCTCAAGTCTACTTTTTATTGAGGTATTTTACTAAACGCCATACACATCTATATAAACATCTTAAGAGCATAATGAGTGATATGTTTACATCCATACTTAAATGTTAACACTAACACAATAATAGCTTTCAGATAAGATTGGAAATGGATTCAAATTGTGTTTATATAACACTGTACCTTCCCATACATCCTGATGAAAGTATTACAGTATCTGTGCATGACAGTATCTGTGCATGACAGTATCTGTGCATGACAGTATGTTTGTGCACTATGCATGCGTTTACAAAAGAGACACTCTACATGTATGTACTGTATGTTTTCAGTATACAAATGTACTAGCTCAAAGGAAGTTAGGAAGTATACAGCAGTAATTATATACCGTAAAAAAAATAGGATGAGTTGTGTCGTGCCGTTTATTGATAGTTAAGTGTCTCACCCAACCAGAAGAGCACGTATAATTTCAGAATATTTTAGGTACAGTATACTCTCAAGGATTTTTGTTTTGCTTTGTTATTTTTTGAATCCCAGATTGAACCTTTAAAAAAAACAATATAAGGTGTCTTAAGAAAATCATAGTACATTTCAAGTAAATGTCATAGAATACTTTGAAGAGAGAATCTATATACATGAAGTGTATACATCAATTTCAAATGCTCTTGAATTATATTAAAAAAGAGTAAAGGTTCTATTTATTAATTATTCATAACTTTCCGTGCCGGTCTCTTATTCAGTAGAATCAGGAACACAAACAAAAGAGCATGATCATACATGTTGTGCTTTTTCACTGCACTTCTTTCAGTGATAATCCACTGAATAACATAATTTGCTTTCCTCTTCCATGCACCCCTCTGTGTATCCTATTTCCACCAGATCCCTGCAAAGACTACACAACTCTAGATGAACCATGGCGTAACCTTAATTTCACCCCAACAACCTTTTACGACTTTCCCATTAAGGACCAAAATCGTTTAGTCGGGAAATGGTGGCGCTTCATGGGGATTGGAGGGGACCAAGTAATCACTTCCTGTACTGCGTATGTTGTCGGTGGGCCATATTTACCCATCTATCTGGATTTTGCCCATCCTCTGGAAATGTCTCACACCTCAACAACAGGGATAGCTTGTGGACAAGACTATTATGAATGCTGTTATGCAACAAATTCCATTGAAGTGGTATTGTGCCATGGAGGATTCTATGTGTACAAGCCAATAGAAATCCAAGATAACGTAACAGCTTTTTTGACCTGTGAGTAATGAGTATACCTGAACAATACTATGGTTTCATTTAGAATTTAGAATTCTAATTTAGACGGTTTCATTTAGAATTTTAGAATTTAGAATTCTAATTTGGATGGTTTCATTTAGAATTTTAGAATATGAATCACTCTCCAAATTGTCATTGCTTAATGTTTGGAAAACAACATGAAAAAAGCAGTAAATCAGCCACAAACATGTTTGACCTGGAGTTGCCCTGCTCTTGTCTCATAGTCTGATGAGTGTGTGTGTGTGTGTGTGTGTGTGTGTGTGTGTGTGTGTGTGTGTGTGTGTGTGTGTGTGTGTGTGTGTGTGTGTGTGTGAGCGTGTGTGTGTGTGTGTGTGTGTGTGTGTGTGTGTGAGCGTGTGTGTGTGTGTGTGTGTGTGTGTGTGTGTGTGTCCTCTCTGTCTGTCTAGATCATAGTAACTGCACCAAAGACTCCTGTGGTCCCCTAGCTGAGTGCACTAGTGGCGGAGGCTGTGTGTGTGTCTCTGGATACGAGATCCCTGAGACAGACAAACCCTCAAATGTCTCATATGGATGCCAAGGTACCAGTACTATAATTGTGTTCACCTGGTGTGTGTGTGGTGTGCACACAGCCTGATAGTACACATAATTTACGGGCTCCTTTTGGCTCACAAGCTCTACAGTGAATTTGGAAAGTATTCAGACCCCTTCACTTTTTCCACCCTAACCCTTTTTTTTTGTTATGTTACAGCCCTATTCTAAAATGGATTAAATTCATTTTTTCCCTCATCAATCAACACACAACACCTCATAATGACAACGCCAAAACAGGTTTTTAGAAGTGTTCGCTAATCATTACGGCGTATTGGCTGTAGATTGATCAGGGGGAAAAATTAATTTAATCCATTTTAGAATAGGGCTGTAACATAACAATATGTGGAAAAAGTTAAGGGGTCTGAATAGTTTTACGAATGCACTGCTGCCTCATTCCTCCAAAAATTACATGGTGTCTCCAGTTAGCATATTGCCAGAATAATTCAATAACTACTTTCTCTGAATTGTGAAAAATGGTGCAGTCCCAAATCAGATAGTGATGCCCTCCACACACATGCCCTCCACCCTCCATACACATGCCCTCCACCCTCCACACACATGCCCTCCACCCTCCACATACATTCTGTTGGTAACATTTTATTTGGATAGTCCCGAATAGATTGTAGATGTCGATGTTCAGTAGATGTTCAACGAACTGTCAACAACATTTAAAGTAACATTTTAACGATCCACTAACCCTAACCCTATCCTTAACCTTTATCCTAACCCAAAACTTAACCCGAAACCTGACCCTATCCTTAACCTTTATCCTAACCCAAAACTTAACCCGAAACCTGACCCTATCCTTAACCTTTATCCTAACCCAAAACTTAACCCGAAACCTGACCCTAAACTTAACACCGAAACCTGACCCTAGCCATAACACTAACCTTAAACCTGACCATAACCTCTACTCTAACCCTAACCCTAACCCTAACCCTAACCCTAACCCTAACCCTAACCCTAGCTGTATCACTAGGATACTGTTGCATATCAACAGAGTTGCAGTTGATAGCTTGAGCAACTGTAGATCATCTATTGGGGACAATTCAATAAAGTGCGACCACTTTTAGTTTTTCTCCACCCTGACTTGTGGCTGTAACCCCCGGCAACCTAACCCTCCCCAACAGATGTAGACGAGTGTGTGGAGATGCATGATCTCTGTGGATCTCCTGATTCTGTGTGCACCAACACACCTGGAGACTACACCTGTGACTGCCTACAAGGCTTCATACCAGCTGACACGACCTCAGAACCCAGCCAGTACAACCCTTGCCAAGGTACAGGTCACACTCTGCTGTCATTTTAGGTCATTGGACGTTTTTTTTTTTTTTAAATTATCTCAATATCACTTATCTCATATACCATCTGTTTTAATAGTTGAATGACAGTCAAGTATTTTCCGAACTCAGGTTTGCAAAATATAATATCTTTTGATGAGCTGTACTGTTCCTTTGCTTTCTGTAGATATTGAAGAGTGTGAGACGGATGCAACTGTCTGTGGCCCCGATGCCGACTGTGAAAACTCCATTGGGGCATACAACTGTACCTGTCACCTTGGTTACGAGCTGACCAGCCCAGACTCCAAAGCCAGCGTCTTTAATCCATGCCATGGTCTGTGAACTAGTCCTGTGTGTGTGTGTGTGTGTGTGTGTGTGTGTGTGTGTGTGTGTGTGTGTGTGTGCATGTGCATGTGTCTATTTTTGTGTAGGTCTTCTATATCTTTGTATGTGTGTGTTCCCTCCTGCAGACATAGATGAGTGTGGCCTGAGCCCGGTTCTATGTGATCCCAGCTCTGTGTGTTCCAATGTACCTGGAACCTTCTACTGCTCCTGTCAGGATGGTTTCTATCCCTCCACTGGACTCCTGTGGGAGATGGGAATCACAGTTTGTCAGAGTGAGTGCCTTAGACAACCACACAACAATGGTAAAGCTGTTAGTTACATGTCACATTACTGGAAAATCCTTTACAAAGTTGTTTGAACAAAAATGATGAAGTGCTTTTGGAAGAAATATGTGGATCACTAAGGAAATGAGTATGCATTATTTCTGATGGCAACTTTTCATATCAACCCACAGGTGTTCAGGACGTTCTAGACTCGCTGGAGCTTCTAGAGGTGAGTACTTCCTGTCTTAGTGTCACACATACAGGACTTTAGAATGGACCGTCTCCTAATGCTACACATGCTACAAATGGACTTTAGAATGGACCGTCTCCTAATGCTACACATGCTACAAATGGACTTTAGAATGGACCGTCTCCTAATGCTACACATGCTACAAATGGACTTTAGAATGGACCGTCTCCTAATGCTACACATGCTACACATGCCTGCCGCCCCTACCTGCTATGGGGCGGCAGGTAGCCTGGAGGTTAAAGAGGCCGGCCAGCAATCGGAAGGTTGCTGGTTCGATCCCCGCTCCAGGAGGGATCTGGATGTGAGTTGGTGACTGGAGGGTTGCTGGCAGCATATCCAGGTCCCTACCACTGCCGTTGTGCCCTTGAGCAAGGCACTTAACCCCGAATTGCTCCAGGGGCGCTGACTTGGCTGACCCTGTGCCCAGAGCCCAGCGCTCTGTTCTCCCTGGGGGGGTGTGCACGTGTGTTGTCTCGGAGGGGGGGTGTGCAGTGCGTGTGTGTTGTCTCGGGGGGGGTGTGTGCAAAAAGACCCATTCCAACAATTGATGTGAATTGATTGCATGGCAAATAAACAGACTTTCTGACTTACAAATGGACTTTAGAATGGACCGTCTCCTAATGCTACACATGCTACAAATGGACCCTCAAGTCCTTTCCTATTCCAGTGTTACTCTGTCCAGTTGTCACATTGGCCTAGGCAGTCAGGACGGTGAACGTACGATACAAAGAAAAACAGACACTCTTCATTTGATGGATGTTGAATCACCTCTATCAGTTTGGGTAAATTGTCAGGGTAAATTGTCACAAGTTTTGACTTGGGGTCTTCAGCAGAGTGTTACAGCATTGTTCAGGACCACTTCATAACATTGAAATCCATAGTTTCATCCTCGGGTCTCTGATGTTGCGTTTGTATTCCTCAGGTCCAGTCTAAGGAGATGTTCTTCCTCAATTGGATGAACCAACAGCTGAAGGACAACCCTGACAATGTCCTACCAGAAGAGGTCAGTAGAGCTGCATTCACATGAAATGTTAACATTATTTACCACATATGTCATCTTCCTATGGAAGCTCAGGACATCCTTAAGACTATCCGGGGCAGAAAAGGTGTTAAAAGGTGCTAATCAATTTCTTTCTCTCTCCACAGACAGTGATCAACAGCTTCTCTACAATCCTGGTACTGTCCTCTTCTCACACCATCTCATCTTGCATCAATGTCTAGTTGGCTTGGCTCTGTCTGTCTGTCTGTCTGTCTGTCTGTCTGTCTGTCTGTCTGTCTGTCTGTCTGTCTGTCTGTCTGTCTGTCCGTCTGTCCGTCTGTCCACCCGCCCTTCTGTCTGTCTGCCCTTCTGTCTGTCCGTCTGTCCGCCCTTCTGTCTGTCTGTCTGTCTGTCTGTCTGTCTGTCTGTCTGTCTGTCTGTCTTTGCTTCTGTCCATTTGCACTGGTATCTTTGTATCTCTATTTGTTTGTCCGTCTGTCTGGCTGCCTGTCTGTTTGTCAGTTCAACCTTCCACTTGTTCACTCTCTCAGGAGGTGTCTGGAGATGAAGTTCAGTCATGGCAGGGGATGAGTGAGGATGGAGACGGGGAGGCTGGCAGTTTGGTCCTGGATATCTCAGAGCGCCTGATGTCCTCCCTGGTGGAGCCTACTCACAACCAGACCAATAGAACCATACAGACTCCTATACTGAGTAAGAAACCATACAGACTCATATACTGGGTAAGAAACCACACAGACTCCTATACTGGGTAAGAAACCACACAGACTCCTATACTGAGTAAGAAACCATACAGATTCCTATACTGAGTAAGAAACCATACAGATTCCTATACTGGGTAAAACAACAGCTTTATCCTTTCTCTTAAATGAATGCATGATATCTGAACTCTTAGCCTAACTCTTCACTGTATAGATATTTGTGTGAAGGCTATCTCTCTATTCATAGTCTAACTCTGTGTGTCAGATATTAGTGTGCAGGTTATTGGGCCTGGGGCCAAACCAAGAGCCAGCTATCTCCTCTCAGCCAAGGGAAACACCATGGAGATCAACCTACAGGCTCTGGCCAGGGAAAACAACGGTAACAGAGAGAGGAGACATAACACTGTATGATGATGAGGGTGACGATGATGAAGATGCTGATTATGATGATTGTCTTGGTGGTGGCGAGTTGAAGCAAGTAGCTGATTCTACACATAATGTAGGACTCATTAGACTACATTTGAGGTCTGAAAGCATCTGACAAACTTTGATGTAGTAATGTCCTTTTAAGCAAGCTTGCCCCTTTTCTACTGAGCATTTTTTGTGCCCCAATTCAAAAATAAAATGACCTCTAATAACACGTGGTCATTTCCAACCTTGAAACATAATATGTCTAAAAGCAAATTACCAGCCATCTAATAACCACATGGAATCTTGAGACAACACAAAACAAATTACCAAGTTGAATATTGAAAAAACAAAGTAAGCACAAATAAGCTACAACTGGTTTTCTTTCAAACACATTACATTATGGACATGCAATATTTCGTTGTTAGGTGAATCCATTTCCTATTTGATGTGTTCAGTCCATTCGATACTCACTGGGTTAGCCACTGTCAATTAAAGCCTCAACCTCTCCCATAAAAATATGGACTCACCTAACATATAATAAAATATCACGTCTACATAAAAAGGGAGAGGCCACTTCAAGTAATGTACAGTATGTGTGTGCTAGAAAAGTTGGCGGTTACTTGGTTACTTTTGTGTTTTCAATATTAAAGTCAATTGTAACTTACGTGTGGTAATTTTTTTTACCATAATTAGATGCGTGGTGATTTGCTTTTAGATGTGTTGTTTCGAGGTTCGAAACGACCACTTTATTATCAGATGGGTTCAACATTCAAGATTAGTTGCGGTCGGTTTATTTTTGAATTGTGGCGCAACATTTTTTCCATACTTTTCACCCGACTGATTTATCCTAGCGTTTGAGTTATAGGAAATAAAGGTGAGAATGAACATAATTATTGATGCTGACGATGCTGAAGGTACTAAGTGTTTAGCCTGTTGCTTTTTGCCCCCAGGTTCAGCAGCAGTAGTCTTTCTGACAGTCAGTGGGATGGAGACTCTTCTGAGCTCTCGCTTCTTTCAAACAGAGAACCAGGCAGAGATGTTCTCGGACATCATCACTGCCACACTGCCCAACACCAACCACATCCAGCTCTCTCAGCCTGTCAACTTCACCATCCGCCACAAGAGGGTGCTCTCTGTCTATCTGTCTATCTTTCTACTGTATCTATTGTGTTTATCCATCTTTGCCTATCTCTGTATCTATCGATTTATTTATCTTGACTATCTGTGTAATTATGTCAGGGTCTATCAGACAGGAATTAATTCATGCAGTTTAGCATGGGGCTGTAGACTTCTCCACTGTTTTTGGCTATTTCATTGCTCTCTCTCTCTCTCTCTCTCTCTCTCTCTCTCTCTCTCTCTCTCTCTCTCTCTCTCAGAGGTTACTGGAATCAGGGTTGGTGACCTGTGTGTACTGGGAGGATGGAGAAGACAGCAGGGAGAAAAGAGGGGATGATGAAGGAGAGAAAGAGAGGAAGAAGAGGCATTGGTCAGTGGAGGGCTGTTGGGCCGTGTTCTCTGATGAGAACCACACAGTATGCAGCTGCTCTCACCTCTCCACCTTCGCCCTCATCCTACAGATTGGGGAGGTAATACACACCCACAAGTGTGTGTGTGTGTGTGTGTGTGTGTGTGTGTGTGTGTGTGTGTGTGTGTGTGTGTGTTAGTTAGTGTGTACGTGGATGTGACAGCATATTCATGAGTGTGTGTTTCTGTCTTCTCAGACTGAGCCAGAGGACGATCCCTTCCTAGAGTGGGTTAACAGAGTGTGTGTGTGTATTGGGCTGGTCTTCTTTGCTCTGGCAATCCTCACCTTCCTACTGTGCAGCTGGAACCCCAAGATCAACAACACAGCCCGCCTCCACCTCTGTGTCTGCCTCTCCCTGTCCCATCTGCTGCTGCTATCGACCAAGGCCTACGTCCATCACAAGGTACCAGAGTATTTATTGGACCAGACCAGAATAATGTAACAGCATTTCTCTCTACTGTCTGTGTGTGTGTGTGTCAGAACTGTGGTAGCCTAGTTCTCCTGTCTGTCTACAGTTGGCCTGCTCGGTCCTGGCTGGGCTGCTTCACTTCCTGGTTGTGGCCAGTTTTGTGTGGATGCTGCTGGAGGCACTACAGCTCCACCTGCTGGTCAGGAGGCTCTCCAAGGTGCAGGTCATCCAGAGGGACGGCCTCCAGAGACGATACCTTTACCTCATTGGCTACGGTGTTCCCTTGGCGATTGTGGGCGTGTCCGCCGGGGTTAGGCCTGATGGCTATGGCGGCACTGATATGTAAATACAATGTTTTTGTAACAGTATCGCTTTAGTCAGTATCACTTTCATCCTCTTTACAGGCACACACAGAGACAGACAGACACACACACACACACACACACACACACACACACACACACACATACATATGCAAGACATTTTTTTTTTGTATTTCAGATGCTGGCTGAAGAAAGATCAACATTTTACTTGGGCTTTAACAGGTCCAGTGATTGCTGTCCTTGCTGTGAGTGGATAGTTTATGATTATATAATCACACACACACACACACACACACACACACACACACACACACACACACACACACACAGACACACACAGACACACACGCTGACCTCTGTGTGTTTCTCCCTCAGCTGAACTGGATATTGTTCTGTCTTACTCTCTGGAGTTTGCGGCCTACCTTGGCCAGCATGAAGAGTGACGTCTCACAAACCCAAGACACCAGGTGTGTGTGTGTGTGTGTGTGTGTGTGTGTGTGTGTGTGTGTGTGTGTGTGTGACATAGTTTTAGTCTTTTTTTAGCTGTTCTACATAATGAGTCTCCTCCCATTACCCCTCTGCCACTCTTTCTCCCTCTTCTCAGACTGATTGTGTTTAAGATCCTGGCCCAGTTCGTTATACTGGGCTGCACCTGGATACTGGGCCTCTACCAGACCAACGTGTTCTTTAAGTACGTCTTCATTGCTATCAACTCCCAGCAGGGCACCTTCCTCTACATCGTCCACTGTCTGCTCAACAAGGAGGTACAGTCCATCTCTGCCCCTCTTAACATCTGTACAATCTAGTTACATCTGTCCCATTATTACTTCTATGATAGCTCAGGGTTTTGTTCTGAATTATGTGTTTTTGTGTTATAGTGGATGTTGTTGCATAATGTATTGCATGATGTGTGTTGTGTATTTGTCGTTTTTTTTGTGTGCTGTATGATTTGTGATACTTTAGCTATATGAATTGTGTTTTTGCATTGCATCATGCGCATTGTGAAGTTCAAGGAGTATTGGTTGCGTTGTTGTGTGTATTGTGTGTTGTGTGTATTGTGTGTTGTGTGTATTGTAAATATTATCATTGTCTAGGTACGGGAGGAGTATAGGAGGTGGCTGACCTGTTCCTTCAGCTCCAACTCACAAGATGACCTGGACAAGACAGAGGAAGAGGGACAGCCCAAAGGAACTTGAACCATCACCAGAGAGAGAGAGAGAGAGAGAGAGAGAGAGAGAGAGAGAGAGAGAGAGAGAGAGAGAGAGAGACAGAGAGACAGAGAGAGAGAGAGAGAGAGAGAGAACAACTGACCACAAGCCTGTATACTATACTCACAGACAACAGGGAGAGAAAGAGAGAGACAGAGGAAGAGAGAGAGAGAGAAAGAAAGAGAGAGAGAGATAGAGAGGGCGAGAGTTTTATGCAGCTGAATATGAACGACCACCGAGTTTGATTTTAGCTTTAGTGTTGGGTAAGAGAAGTTCCTTCCTCAGTGTATTTTATTTCATTCAGTGTATTCATATTTAAAAGGTGTGTTCATATGTATGCTTTTATACAACTTTGTTGCATAAATATACAACTGTATGTTTACAGTATAATCACATGTATGTATGTAGGTGTTTTTCTGTATGTACTTAAAGTAATGTGTCACTCTTCAGAGAGTCACGTTGGTCTGTCTGATGGCTTTCTTTGCAGTGTGCATTCTTCTTCTATGCGTTCTGGGTGACATGTTCTAATGCGGTTTGAATATATAATATTCTGCAATAGTCCTGCAAGGACTGTCATGAATGTGCACAATAAACTGAGGGATGTTGACTATATGAAAAATAATATTCTGTAATTTGGCTGGGAATGATTAGGAACAGAATGTGTAGCATACACATCAGAAGGGTTGACCGCATTTAATAAAGGATATTTTTCAACCCTCCCCAAACAGGTTGTTCAATATTCGTCATTGGAACAGCTTGGCTTTATTTAAGCAGCACAAAATAACTGAATTATTTCATAAATGATAACCCCACATAAAGGATGAATCTACTGTCTTTGCTTCAAAGCTAAATAAATCCCATATTTCTAGAACATATACTTGTAGGAGAGTAAATTGGCAGACTTGGAACCTGATTAAACAACTAGGTCATTCTGATAATATTGCATTTCAACATGCCCTTTTCACCTTGTTTATTTGCCTGCAGTGGTAAATCTAGATTTAATTAGGTATAATGATGTCAAAAAGCACACACGAGTTTGAAAAGTTCTAGTAAAAATAATAATAAATAACAATTAAAAACTTGAATATTCTCTCTCTTTCGCTCTCTCTCTCTCTCTCTCTCTCTCTCTCTCTCTATCTTTCCCTCTGTCTCCTTCTCTTTGGTCATGGTTGTGTTCCTTTGTTGTGTCCATCTTCCTCAGTCTTGTCCATGTCCTCAGAGTCTGAAACTGCTTCTTTCTATGGAAAAACACATGATCCAGAGAGAAGAGAAAGAACAGGTTATAACAGAAGATATTATGCAGTACACTGGCTAGTGAGCAGGGACATCTGGCCATGTGTAACAGGAGAGTCTTACCACAGAGCCTCGAGTCGGAGGGGAGCTGAAGGAACAGGTCAGCCATCTCTTATACTCCTCTCGGACCTAGACAATGCACAACAACACAACACATAGACACGGAACAAGATCACATGAATTCCTCTGGTACCTAGCTGCTCAACTAAATCCCCCCCCACACACACACACACACACTTGAGAAAGTGTGTGGTTTCCAGAATGGATATGGGCATGCTAGGGAGAGCTTATCTGTGCCTGAAAGCCCACTCAAGCGTTGCAGGCGTGATCGAATAGGTTTTCAGCAAATAGACACAGGAGTGCGTGTCCCATAGTGAGGGGTCTCCCTCATCTCCTTCAGAGAACCAGGGTCACACATCATAACCATACGTTTTTACGCTGTTAAAATATAGCCCTATATAACACAAACAACCATCAACAGAAGTGTACTGTACCTCCTTGTTGAGCAAACAGTGGACGATGAAGAGGAAGGTGCCCTGCTGGGAGTTGAGAATGACGAAGAGGTACTTGAAGAACACGTTGGTCTGGTAGAGGCCCAGTATCCAGGTGCAGCCCAGTATAACGAACTGGGCCAGGATCTTAAACACAATCAGTCTGAGAGGAGAGAGAGAGAGAGAGAGAGAGAGAGAGAGAGAGTAATGTAAAGAGTGAAGGGTAATGGGAGGAGAATCATTATCTCGACCAGCTAAAAGATCAAAAACATGTCACACACACACACGCACACGCACACACACACACACACACACACACACACACACACACACACACACACACACCTGGTGTCTTGGGTTTGTGAGACGTCACTCTTCATGCTGGCCAAGGTGGGCCGCAAACTCCAGAGAGTAAGACAGAACAATATCCAGTTCAGCTGAGGGAGAAACACACAGAGGTCAGCGTGTGTGTCTGTGTTTGTGTGTGTGTGTGTGCATGTGTGCGTGCGTGCGTGCGTGCGTGCGTGCGTGCGTGCGTGCGTGCGTGTGTATATTTGTATGATGCAGTTTGGGATATAAGTCAATAATTAATCACTCACTGCAAGGACGGCAATCACTGGTCCTGTTAAAGCCCAAGTAAAGTTTTGATCTTTTTTCAGCCAGCATCTGAAATACGAACACACAAAGAAAAATGTTTTGTTAAGTGTGTGTGTGACTGCAAAGTCACTAATTGAATTAAAGTAACATTTCATTACCATAAACAATCAACTCACATATCAGTTCCGCCATAGCCATCAGGCCTCATCCATACAGACACGCCTACAATCACTACAGGAACGCCGTAGCCAATGAGGTAAAGGTATCGTCTCTGGAGGCCGTCCCTCTGGATGACCTGCACCTTGGAGAGCCTCCTGACCAGCAGGTGGAGCTGTAGTGCCTCCAGCAGCATCCACACAAAACTGGCCACAATCAGGAAGTGAAGCAGCCCAGCCAGGACCGAGCAGGCCAACTGTAGACAGACAGGAGAACTAGGCTACCACAGTTCTGACACATACACACACACACAATAGAGAGAAATGCTGTTACATTATTCTGGTCTGGTCCAATAAATACTCTGGTACCTTGTGATGGACATAGGCCTTGGTCAATAGCAGCAGCAGATGGGACAGGGAGAGGCAGACACAGAGGTGGAGGCGGGCTGTGTTGTTGATCTTGGGGTTCCAGCTGCACAGCAGGAAGGTGAGGATTGCCAGAGCAAAGAAGACCAGCCCAATACACACACACACTCTGTTAACCCACTCTAGGAAGGGATCGTCCTCTGGCTCAGTCTGAGAAGACAGAAACACACACTCATGAATATGCTGTCACATCCACGTACACACTTACTAACACACACACACACACACACACACACACACACACACACACACACACACACACACACACACACACACACACACACACACAGTTGTGGGTGTGTATTACCTCCCCAATCTGTAGGATGAGGGCGAAGGTGGAGAGGTGAGAGCAGCTGCATACTGTGTGGTTCTCATCAGAGAACACGGCCCAACAGCCCTCCACTGACCAATGCCTCTTCTTCCTCTCTTTCTCTCCTTTATCATCCCCTCTTTTCTCTTTGCTCTTCTTCTCTCCATCCTCCCAGTACACACAGGTCACCAGGCCTGACTCAGATAACCTCTGAGAAAGAGAGAGAGAGAGAGAGAGAGAGAGAGAGAGAGAGAGAGAGAGAGAGAGAGAGAGAGAGAGAGAGAAGCAGGGGTTAGGGGTAGAGATGTACAGAAGTGCATATGGTAAAATACTATATAATATAATATATAATATTAATATATATATCATATTATATATATAATGTATATTAAGTTATATAGCCTATAACTTAACATATGTACAATGACCTGTGTAAGTAGTGGGACAGGGAAGCATTTTTTCTTTTTTTGGCTCGACACACCAACAGTTTGGATTTGAAATCAAACAGTTCATCTAAGGCTAAAGTAGAGATTCTCATATTTTAAGTGATGGTATTAGTGTACATGTTGGTTTCACCATTCAGAAATGACACCACTTTTTATGCATAGTTCCCCTATTTCATTACCCAAAAGTAATGGGACAGATTTATCAAATGTTAAAATTAAGCGCTCATGTTTAGTATTTGGTCGACAGTCCCAGTAACTGCCTGAAGTTCTCTGCCCGGCCGGTACCGCAGCCGTCGTCAGCAGTTGTTTGTTTTGAGGTCTTTCATTTCATCATCAGGAAATTAAATGCATCTGAAGATTGACACTTTTTGGTAGTCGCTATGGCAGTATGTTTTAAGCCATTGTCTTACTGTATGATGAAGCGCCATCCAATGAATCTGGAGGCATTTGCTTGCACTTGAGCAGACAAGATGTTTCTGTACACTTCAGAATATATTCTGCTGCTGCTGTCAACAGTTACAGTCATTAATGAAGAGAAATGAGCTAGTTCTTTTTTTATATGCCTTTCTCTTTATCCAAAGCAAATTATTATACGGTACAGTGACCAGCGGGTCTCAAATGATCTATGCATACTGAAGCTGGCTCTTTGCCCTACCAACTGAGTCACACAGGACCGATAGAGACAGACAGACAGACAGACACATTGATAGAGCACCCTCTTGTGGCGGATGGTGAAGTTGACAGGCTGAGAGAGCTGGGTGTGGTTGCTTTTGGGCAGTGTGGCAGTGATGACGTCAGAGTACATCTCTGTCTGGTTCTTTGTTTGAAAGAAGCGAGGGCTCAGAAGAGTCTCCATCCCACTGACTGTCAGGAAGACTACTGCTGCTGAACCTGGGGGCAAAAATCAAAAATCCTTTCAGCACTGCACTTTCATCATCATCATCATCATCATCATCATCATCATCATCATCATCATCTCCCTCCTACTCCTCCTCATCATCCTTGTCTGTATCCTCATCATTATTGATCTCACCTTTATTGCCAATAACTCAAACTCTAATATAAATAAGAAAGTCGTCACCTTGCTTCACCTTACAGTGCTGTCTTTCCTCTCCCCTTACCGTTGTTTTCCCTGGCCAGAGCCTGTAGGTTGATCTCCATGGTGTTTCCCTTGGCTGAGAGGAGAGGGCTGTCTGATCCTTTGGCCCCAGGCCCCATAACCTGCACACTCATTTCTGACACACATAGTTAGACTATGACCAGAGAGACTAAGACCAATTATAGGAGTCTGTATGGTTTCTTACCCAGTATATGAGTCTGTATGGTTTCTTACCCAGTATAGGAGTCTGTGTGGTTTCTTACCCAGTATAGGAGTCTGTATGGTTTCTTACCCAGTATAGGAGTCTGTGTGGTTTCTTACCCAGTATAGGAGTCTGTATGGTTTCTTACCCAGTATAGGAGTCTGTATGGTTCTATTGGTCTGGTTGTGAGTAGGCTCCACCAGGGAGGACACCAGGCGCTCTGAGATATCCAGGACCAAACTGCCAGCCTCCCCGTCTCCATCCTCACTCATCCCCTGCCCTGCCTTCGACTGATCTTTAGACACCTCCTGAGAGAGTGAACAAGTGGAAGGTTGAACTGACAAACATGAAGGCAGACAGACAGATGGACAAACAGACAGGCAGCCAGAGAGACAGACAAACAAATAGAGATACAAAGATACCAGTGCAAATGGACAGAAGCAAAGACAGACAGACAGACAGACAGACAGACAGAAGGGCGGACAGACGGGCAGACAGAAGGGCGGGCGGACAGATGGACAGACGGACAGACGGACAGACGGACAGACAGACAGACAGACAGACAGACAGCCTCCCCCTCTGCATCCCTCATCGTCCCCTGCCCTGCCTTCAACTGATCTCCAGCTGCAGACGCCTCCTTAGGGAGTGAACGAGTGGAAGGACGAACTGACAAACTGGAAGGCAGACAAACAGACGGACAAACAGACAGGCAGCCAGAGAGATGCACAAAAAAAACAGAGAGGCAAACACAGACAGACAGGACGACAGACAGACTGACAGACAGGATGACAGACAGACTGACAGACAGACAGACAGACAGGATGACAGACAGACTGACAGACAGACAGACAGAGCCAAACCAACTAGACATTCATACAAAATGAGATGGTGTTAGAAAGAGGGCAGTACCAGGGTTGCAGAGAAGCCGTTGGTCACTGTCTGTGGAGAGAAAAGGAAATGACACTTTTTCTGCCCCGGACATTCCTAAGAAAGTTCTGAGCTTCCATACGAAGATATGTGGTGAATAATGTAAACATTGTTTCATGTGACTGCAGCTCTACTGACCCCTTCTGGTAGGATGGTGTCAAGGTTGTCCTTCAGCTGTTGGTTCATCCCATTGAGGAAGAACATCTCCTTAGACTGGCCCTGTGGCAGGAATACAAACCCAATATCAGAGACCCTAGGACGCAACTATGGATTTCAGTGTTATGAAGTGTTTTGGTCTTGAACAATGCTTTAACACTGTTCAACGCTGAAAATCTAAGCCAAAACTGTTGTGACAATTTACCCTATTCAACGTCCATCAAATGAACAGTGTCTGTTTTTCTTTGTATCGTACGTTCACCGTCCTGACTGCCTAGGCCAATGTGATAACTGGACAGAGTAACACTGGAATAGGAAAGGACTTGAGGGTCCATTTGTAGCATGTGTAGCATTAGGAGACGGTCCATTCTAAAGTCCATTTGTAGCATGTGTAGCATTAGGAGACGGTCCATTCTAAAGTCCATTTGTAGCATGTGTAGCATTAGGAGACGGTCCATTCTAAAGTCCATTTGTAGCATGTGTAGCATTAGGAGACGGTCCATTCTAAAGTCCATTTGTAGCATGTGTAGCATTAGGAGACGGTCCATTCTAAAGTCCATTTGTAGCATGTGTAGCATTAGGAGACGGTCCATTCTAAAGTCCGGTATGTGCTACACTAAGACAGGAGGTACTCACCTCTGGAGGTGCCAGCGAGTCTAGAATAACCTGAACACCTGTGGGTTGATGTGAAAAGTTGCCATCATGCATCACTTTATATATGAAAATATTCTTAGTGATTAAAAAGCCCCATCCACATATTTCTGTTAGAAAGCACTTGTGTTCAAACAACTTTGTAAAGGATTTTCCACCTGTGGGTTGATGTGAAATGTTGGCATCAGAAATAATGCATACTAATATTCTTAGTGATTAAAAGGCCACATGTTTCTGTTAAATGCACTTCATCATTTGTGATCAAACGACTTTGTAAAGGATTTACCAATGATGTGACAAGGTAACCAATCTGGGGGTAACAGCTTTACCATTGTTGTGTGGTTGTCTAAGGCACTCACTCTGACAAACTGTGATTCCCATCTCCCACAGGAGTCCAGTGGAGGGGTAGAAACCATCCTGGCAGGAGCAGTAGAAGGTTCCAGGTACATTGGAACACAGAGAGCTGGGATCACATAGAACCGGTCTCAGGCCACATTCATCTATGTCTGCAGGAGGGAACACACACATACATAGATATAGAAGACCTACACAAAAATAGACACATGCACATGCACACACACACACACACACACACACACACACACACACACACACACACACACGACTAGTTCACAGACCGTGGCATGGATTCAAGATGCTGGCTATGGAGTCTGGGCTGGTCAGCTCGTAACCCAGGTGACAGGTACAGGTGTGTGCCCCAACGGAGTTTGTACAGTTGGCATGGGGACCACAGATAGTTGCGTTTGTCACACACTCATCAATGTCTACAGAAAGCACAGGTAAAGTTAATAACATCATTATATCCTGCATACGTCAGTTCTGATAATACTTCAACATCTTTCAACGACTGAAACAGATGGTGTGTGAGACAAGTGATCTTGAGATTGTCTGGAAGTGCAATGACTTAAATGACCGGGTGGAGCATGACCTGTACCTTGGCAGGGGTTGGACTGGCTGGGTTCTGACGCTGGGTCAGCTGGTGTGAAGCCCTGTAGGCAGGCACAGGTGTGGGCTCCAGGTGTGTTGGTACACACAGAATCAGCACCACAGATGGTTGAATTGAAACACTCGTCAATATCTGTAGAGGTAAGAGGTTAAAGTTCAAACAACATAGCATCTCACTGCTGTCAAATAAGAACTTCAAATCCTGATTGATGGTTATGGGCCTTTCTCACACATCCAGGTAGAAGTTGGCAATGCAGGGGGAATTGTAAACAAAAACATTTGCTGTTCATTATTGAATACATTTATCCTGTAGTTATCCTCTTCCAGATTGCCAATTATTTCCACTTATTCAGTCAATTGAAAAATAAATAATTATTTCCCATGTGCTCGATCTGCTGGTGATTCTAGGAAATTGCACCTACAAAATCAACCCTCTGTGTCCTACGATCACCATGGGAGAGAGCCAGCCACCAGATAGAGAACATTGAACACATTATAGAGCTGATAAATGATCAGCAATGTGGCAAAGAACAGACCGGACAGACAGACAGACAGACAGACAGACAGACAGACAAGATGTTAGACCAACAGACAAACATACAGACAGACATACAGACTGACCTCCAGGTTGACAATATTACAGACAGACAGGGACAGGCTGACAGAAAGCTGTCTAAGACTAATGACGGGAGTCTGAGTGTCAGTGCTGTTCAGAGACCTTGACAAGTAGAGGGGTTGTCAGCGGGGACCTGGTAGCCCTGGTTGCAGGTGCAGGTGTGACTCCCAGGTGTGTTTGCACAGCTCCCATGGTCACCACAGATGTTATTTGCACATTCATCGATATCTGCAGGAAAAGAATCAGCCGTCTTAACTGTTGCGCGGTGAACTTGGAGCACACTGTAGGTGCCAGTTCTGTCTCTTCCATAGCCAAGTTCCTTGTAATAACCACAGCATTGGATAAAGCAGAAAAAGATTGGCATCCACGCTAATCAACTGAATAAAATACAGGTAAATGGTGTCATGTGGTTCATGTTACCACAGATGATCTGTAATTGTGGTACCTTAGAAGTGCGTGGGTTTTGTGATATACAAATTTAGGTCACATGAAATGTCTGAAAGCCCTTTCACGTAACAATATTTCCAAAACAAATCTGATAATGTGATAATGTTAATGTGATTATCTTCTACTGGGCTGTAAAGAAGTAGCTATCTGAATTGCAAATATACAAAGTTTAATTCTGAGTGGTACCTTGGAGGTAACAAAAGGTGGGTATCTGGCTATGAGCATGCTATGACTGACACAGTAAGCTTGTGTTATGGCATCTCTGACAGTACCTTGACAGGGGTTGGAGTGGCTGGGTTCTATGGATGAATCGCTCTCGGCCAGTTTGTACCCTTGTGAGCAGACACAGGTGTGGGCTCCAGGTGTGTTGGTACAGGCAGAATCAGGACCACAGATGTCCTTTGTCACCACACACTCGTCGATATCTGTTGGGGTTAGGATTAAAGCCCGGAGCAACAGACACAGGTAGAGAAAATAGTTGTGTTTGTGACACCTAGAATTCCAACTGCCTAGAATTCCAATTGCCTAGAATTGTTCTGGCAGTTGGAAGACGATGAAATGGAAACCCGGAATTCAGTCGTTTTACTGTAGAAGGCGCTTTTCCACATTTGTTGTGTACGAATCAAACGCACCACTGAAAGTGCAGTGTAGAAAAGCTATTATCTACAATGTTTGAATTCTGGCCTTCACTTCAATTGTTTATGCAGTGAACCATGTGTGTTTAAAGGCCAGAATTCAATCATTGCAGATAAAGATTTTCCACTCTGCACTTTCAGAGTTGTGTAAGTGTGCGCAGGCATATATATATCAGTAGAATATATCAAGTACAATAAATATCAGCTGTCTAATTCCCATTTATGATTACTCATGTCAGGTTTTCATCTCTGTGAGAGTGCTGTGCTGTGCAGTATGCACCGTATGGCCTGAAAACTAGTCAAACAGGTTACTCTTTCAATCCATGCTATATCAAGATCTGTGGTACAGATTTACTGAAAGGCTCCTACTGTACTGTTTGATGATGGTTTAAAACGGAATCCTAGTATTCTGTTCATGGTTTAGAATCGTATGTACTGTACCTTGGCAGCCATATGAGACATTTGAGGGTTTGTGTGTCTCAGGGATCTTGTATCCAGAGACACACACACAGCCTCCGCCACTAGTGCACTCAGCTAGGGGACCACAGGAGGCTTTGGTGCAGTTACTATGGTCTAGACAGACAGAGAGGACTGTTGTGAGGATGTTTAAACAAAACAGATGTACCTCTTAAAGACATTTAAAGCTGACTTCAACGACACATTGTGTTTCAGGTATTATTCCCAGAACATAGAGAAATGGCATGTTACGTTATACATAAAAGTCCAAATCAAAAGCAGGGTATTGTCATATTGTCATACTCATCACTCACAGATTACAAAAGCCATATTTCCATGGTTATGAGTTTTCGGCTTGTACACGTAGAATCCTCCAGGACAGAGGGCCACTTCAATTTGATTATGTACATTACAGCAAGAACCAACATCTCCACATGCTGTCCCCGTCGTTGCAGTCTCTGACTCAGTAAGTGGAGGTGTAAACGTAAGGTGGATGGGGTAATTTGTCCCACCGACATTGCGTCCAATACAGGTTTTGATTACTTGGTCCCCTCCGATCCCGGTGAAGCGCCACCATTTCTCAGTTAGATGACCGTCATTATTGGGAAAGCCGGAGAAGGATGTTGAGGTGAAGGCACGGTTACGCCACGGTTCACCCAGAGCTGTGTAGCCATCACAAGAACCTGGTGGAAATAGGATACACAGAGAGGAAATAAAGTAATTCAGTTCGGATTTCCTCCCCCAAAAAGTGCAGTGAGAAAAAGCACAAAATTGTTATGATCACTACGCATGTGTAAGTCATGTGTGTATGATCATGCTCTTTCTTTTGTGTTACTGATTCTATTTGAATAAGAGACTGGCGTGGAAAGAGTTATGAATAATGAATAAATAAAACGTTTTCTCTTCGGACTTCCCGTGGGGAGGCGAGAAGGATGGCTGCCTAAACTTGAACTCTCGACGGCTAGCAATAACAAACCAGGCCCAAACCAAATTCAGAAACTCATGAACAAACAGATAGATATATATATATATCTGTTTGTTCATGACTTATATATATATATATCTGTTTTTTCATGACTTATATATATATATATCTGTTTGTTCATGACTTATTTGTTATATATATCTGTTTGTTCATGACTTACATATATATATATATCCAGTGGATATATAAGGATCCAGTGGTTTTACAACAAATTAAGAAAGCAAAGGGAAAGATGATATCCTCAGGGGTGAGATTGGCAAGATTTTTTAAGCAGACGTCTGCATAAACAGCAGACCTCTTAAACGATTCATAAGA
>NC_139663.1:20039200-20076700 GCF_951799395.1 Argentina silus
TGCTTGGAGAAAAGCATCGCCCTATGAGGGGATAAGCATCGCCCTATGAGGGGAAAAGCATCGCCCTATGAGGGGAAAAGCATCGCCCTATGAGGGGATAAGCATCGCCCTATGAGGGGAAAAGCATCGCCCTATGAGGGGATAAGCATCGCCCTATGAGGGGCTAGAACCCTATGAGGGGATAAGCATCGCCCTATGAGGGGATAAGCATCATCCTATGAGGGGATAAGCATCGCCCTATGAGGGGATAAGCATCGCCCTATGAGGGGCTAGAACCCTATGAGGGGATAAGCATCGCCCTATGAGGGGCTAGAACCCTATGAGGGGATAAGCATCGCCCTATGAGGGGCTAGAACCCTATGAGGGGATAAGCATCGCCCTATGAGGGGATAAGCATCGCCCTATGAGGGGAAAAGCATCGCCCTATGAGGGGAAAAGCATTGCCCTATGAGGGGAAAAGCATCATCCTATGAGGGGATAAGCATCGCCCTATGAGGGGAAAAGCATCGCCTGAATCTTGACATCTTGTCAGAAATTAAATGCATGTTCAATTGGATTCAAATCTGAAGATTGACTTGGCAGGCCAAGGACAAACCACTTGCTATCGCAGTATGTTTTGGGTCATTGTCTTACTGTATGATGAAGCGCCATCCATTGAATTTGGAGGCATTTGCTTGTACTCGAGCAGACAAGATGTTTCTGTACACTTAAGAATAGATTCTGCTGCTGCCGTCAGCAGTTACATCATCGTTTAAGACAAGTTAAGCCAGTTCTTGTCGCAGCTATACATGACCAAACGATAACACCCTCTCCACCATGTTTCACAGATGAGGTGGTATGCTTTAAATCTTGGGCAGATCCTTTTTTCTCAAAACTTTTGTTGTGCAATCACTCTGGTCATATTTGATATATGACCAGATATATGATATATTGATATATGATCATATTTGTTTGCATTTGCCTTTGAAGTCCGAAAGGCAAATGCAAATTCAGGAAGAGAAATTCAATTCTCCAGGAAGAGAATTTCAATAGCGGTTTTCTCTTCCTTGAGACATGATATTCTCTTCCTGGTCTACAAAGCCCTAAATGGTATTAGACCTGCTTATCTGTTGGATCTACTCTGCCGTTATGAACCTCCACGCACCCTACGGTCAAGCCACACCAAACTGCTTCATGCACCCAGAACCAAGCTCCGCCCACTGGGGGGGTCTATGCCTTTCCCTCCCACGCACCACAGTTTATTTTATGCACTTTGAAATTATTCTTGTGTAATGAAAAGCGCTTTATAAATGTAATAAATGATCATGATTATTATGGTAATCATAACAATAATAACAATAATAATAATAATAATAATAATAATTATTATTATTATTAATCGTATGACTTGACTTGGAAGTTATTTGAGTAATCCTAGATCTCAAGGAGGCTTTGTAACACACCGAGTGGTTTGGCTAGCTCAGTAAGAGCATGAGACTTAACCTGGGGGTTGTGGGTTCTAGCCCCTCATAGGGCGATGCTTATCCCCTCATAGGGTTCTAGCCCCTCATAGGGCGATGCTTATCCCCTCATAGGGTTCTAGCCCCTCATAGGGCGATGCTTTTCCCCTCATAGGGCGATGCTTTTCGCCCTATGAGGGGATAAGCATCGCCCTATGAGGGGATAAGCATCGCCCTATGAGGGGAAAAGCATCGCCCTATGAGGGGAAAAGCATTGCCCTATGAGGGGAAAAGCATCATCCTATGAGGGGATAAGCATCGCCCTATGAGGGGAAAAGCATCGCCCTATGAGGGGATAAGCATCGCCCTATGAGGGGAAAAGCATCGCCCTATGAGGGGCTAGAACCCTATGAGGGGAAAAGCATCGCCCTATGAGGGGATAAGCATCGCCCTATGAGGGGATAAGCATCGCCCTATGAGGGGAAAAGCATCGCCCTATGAGGGGAAAAGCATCGCCCTATGAGGGGCTAGAACCCTATGAGGGGATAAGCATCGCCCTATGAGGGGCTAGAACCCTATGAGGGGATAAGCATCGCCCTATGAGGGGCTAGAACCCACAACCCCCAGGTTAAGTCTCATGCTCTTACTGAGCTAGCCAAACCACTCGGTGTGTTACAAAGCCTCCTTGAGATCTAGGATTACTCAAATAACTTCCAAGTCAAGTCATACGATTAATAATAATAATAATTATTATTATTATTATTATTATTATTATTGTTATTATTGTTATGATTACCATAATAATCATGATCATTTATTACATTTATAAAGCGCTTTTCATTACACAAGAATAATTTCAAAGTGCATAAAATAAACTGTGGTGCGTGGGAGGGAAAGGCATAGACCCCCCCAGTGGGCGGAGCTTGGTTCTGGGTGCATGAAGCAGTTTGGTGTGGCTTGACCGTAGGGTGCGTGGAGGTTCATAACGGGAGAGTAGATCCAACAGGTAAGCAGGTCTAATACCATTTAGGGCTTTGTAGACCAGGAAGAGAATATCATGTCTCAAGGAAGAGAAAACCGCTATTGAAATTCTCTTCCTGGAGAATTGAATTTCTCTTCCTGAATTTGCATTTGCCTTTCGGACTTCAAAGGCAAATGCAAACAAATATGATCATATATCAATATATCATATATCTGGTCATATATCAAATATGACCAGAGTGATTGCACAACAAAAGTTTTGAGAAAAAAGGATCTGCCCAAGATTTAAAGCATACCACCTCATCTGTGAAACATGGTGGAGAGGGTGTTATCGTTTGGTCATGTATAGCTGCGACAAGAACTGGCTTAACTTGTCTTAAACGATGATGTAACTGCTGACGGCAGCAGCAGAATCTATTCTTAAGTGTACAGAAACATCTTGTCTGCTCGAGTACAAGCAAATGCCTCCAAATTCAATGGATGGCGCTTCATCATACAGTAAGACAATGACCCAAAACATACTGCGATAGCAAGTGGTTTGTCCTTGGCCTGCCAAGTCAATCTTCAGATTTGAATCCAATTGAACATGCATTTAATTTCTGACAAGATGTCAAGATTTTAGGCAAAAAGACCTCAAAACAACAACAGCTGAAGACGGCTGTAGTACAGGCCTGGCAGAGCATCACCAGAGAAGATACCCAGGCCTGGCAGAGCATCACCAGAGAAGACACCCAGGCCTGGCAGAGCATCACCAGAGAAGACACCCAGTGTTTGGTAGGCCCAATGGGTCGCAGACTTCAGACAGTTATTGCGTGCAAAGGATTGTCGACCAAATATTAAACATGAGTGTTTAATTTGGACATTATATGAATCTGTCTCATTACTTTTGGTGCCCTGAAATAGGGGGACTTTGTATAAAAAGTGTTGTAATTTCCGAATGGTCAAATCAACATGTACAAAATAATATAGAGTTTCTGTTTTAGCCATCCTAAGAATTCATTTTGCGGTCAATGCAGGTGTTGTCAGTTTATGATTGCAGTTTATGATTGCAGTTCTTTTTTATAAAGAGAAGTCCTAGGGTTTTCTTCCTCAACATGAAAAACACATGTTCCCCTGACCTATAGCATGAATAGAAAACATATTGCATATTCATATTGATATCCACTGCAAAATAGAGTAGTTCATTGCAACATGTATGAACATTGCATCATGTATGAAACTATGCACACAAACCCCTCCCATTCATTGTGAAGATAGTTCACTTTCTGCACCCTAGTTTCCCACGTTACCCATTGGATATAACTAAACACACTTGACAAAACTGGGACACATATGTAATACAAACAATTTCCATGTTGCATATAGATTAATCGTGCCCAGTGTGGTGGAAGTCTAGGATTTACCAAGTCTGAAGAGACGATTATCAGGGTTGTCTTTTATACAGTTTAAACATAATGGTAGGTGCCGCCAAGGCTATCGGCTGATGGGCTTGTGTTTACGTGAGAGAGGGCGGGAGAGAATGAACAGAATGGGGAGACTTTCTTACTGATCAATCGGCGTTCAACATTTCACACCTATCGGCAAGATATGTCTGTTCCCCCATTACTGCGCTCCCTCACCACTCCCTCCAAAGTCACCGCTGATATGGTAAATCATACAGTGCTTCTCAGAACAATGGCTATAGAACTTTAGAGGTATGGCAAGAGAAAATGTAATCACAGTATGTTATGTTCATAGTTAAAGTTAATGGGACTACTTTTATGTTATGCGCATGTACCTTTGAGGTAGTACTGAGCGGCGCATTGATACAGTAAGCTAGAGCAGTTGTGCTTCGGCAGAGTAACGAATGTAATGTAACATGCTCATAGAAAAATCCAGTAAAGACTTTTGTTAACTTTACTCCGGTGTTCATTTGATGTATGTTGTGAAAGTGCAATACACAACACAGTATCTGTTATATATGTTTCAAGTTGTATCAGTCATATGAAAGTGTATAACCTGAAAATAGTTCTATCAATGTATTTTCCATAACACCAGCCAGAGATCCTCCCATGGGGATCTGAGCGTGTGTAGCTTGTTGGCCCGCCCAGAGAACAAGGGCTGACGGTAGGTAGGCGTAGGTTCATACGGTTCACTCAAATAGACGTAGGGGGTAGGGCTATAAACCATATAGTAGGGCTATAAACCCTATTGTATATGAGTGCAGTAAAGATACTGTTTGCAAAGGAGTCCGAAGGTTACCAAAGCCCCAACTTCTATTTCAACAAAAGTCAGTCAGCAGGCACAGGAGAGAGCCATTATTGTATGATTTGATGACGTCATTCTTAATTTAGCTGTGTTTGCCGGACTCGAAGATGTTCAAACGTGAGTAAATGGTGTGATACAGTATGATTGTATAACATTTTGTGAAAGCACTGCTATTTTCAAGTAAATAAGTCTGAAATAAGTCTTCCTGCAGTGATTTTGGGAAAGAATTTGTGGAGTGAAACGACATAGCCTATTCATCGTATAGCACATTATATAGCTCCTTGCCAATGGTATGCTCTCCCCTACAATGTCCCTGTTTAGGCAGGCTTTTGATGTGTAATGTGATGCTGTATGTTCTGTGACTGTCCGTCCTGTTGTTTAATGTTCGCTTATGACTGCTTTGACTTATTTTTTTGATTCTTGTTCTTTTGTATTCCATTTCTAGTGCAGACATTCACTTGCAGTCTACTTGCAATATGTGGAGCAGCAACACTACTTTGTTGGTAGGAACATTGTTTATAACCTTTTAAAGTAGGCAGGGGAACTGCAATTTTAATGTAATGGTTATGTTACACAGAAAGTCTGAGGAACCAAATGACGGCACACAGAGAGGGTAGCATTTAGCCCAAAGGCGTGTTTAATGGGAAATAATAAGGGGAGGGGTAGAGGAGAGAGAGATTATCCAAGGGATCGTTGGTGTCCGGTTCGGGGGTCGATGACAGGAGGTCCAATGATCGGGGGAACGGGAAGAGCCGTGTGATATCCGTAGGAGTAGTCAGGGTTCGGTCCAGGAGTTGTAGTGGGAGGTCTAGTAGTGGAGAGGGATAGGGGGAGCAGAGGTTCCGGTAGGGGCTAGGTCCGTGGGATGGGTAAACGAAGGGAAACCGAGGAAGACGTGGTATCTGGATGGGCACAGGAGAACAGGGTAGGTTACAAGGAGGAAAACAAGACACAAGGAATTCTCAAGGGTTTCTTTGGAGGGTTGAAGCGTCTGTAGGTCACAAGTATGGTACCATGAGTCACAGTATGATCTGGCACTGGAGTGATGTCCGGGCAGGGTTCTTATAGGGTGCTGATTGGGGATGGGTTACAGGTGGATAGGAGGGGGAACCGTAACAGGTTATTTGTCAACACTTGAAGGCCATGCATTAATTCACTCCGTGTTGAAATCAACAAGCTGTGAAATCAATGAAGTGGTGTTCTTCTGTCTTGTGAGGTAATGCTGATGTCACACCATCAGTCAGTCATTATCATTTATATTATCATTTATATTATCATTTATTGTGATGATGATAATCTGTTTTTTTTTTCCATTTTGTCTTGTCACAGGATATTTTCACAAGATTTACATCTCTCAAAGTAAGAAACCATCAGTCAGTCATTATTATTTATATTATCATTTATATTATCATTTATTGTGATGATGATAATCTGTTTTTTTTTCTCCATTTTGTCTTGTCACAGGATATTTTCACAAGATTTACATCTCTCAAAGTAAGAAACCATCAGTCAGTCATTATTATTTATATCCTCTTGTGCTAAACTGTATTTCTGACTGCATATTTTTCGCTGTTCATGTTATGATCAACATGTTTTACATGTAATTGTAAAAATATCACTTATTATCATTTATATTATCATTTATATTATCATTTATTGTGATGATGATAATCTGTTTTTTTTTCTCCATTTTGTCTTGTCACAGGATATTTTCACAAGATTTAAATCTCTCAAGGTAAGAAACCATAAATGCCGCCATCAGCTGCCGTCGAACAGCGTTTACTATCAGACAGTGAATGCAGTGAACTTCCGCAAATGTACACTATGTATCAATCTGATTGATATCAAACTGATTGGCTATTTCCCTTCTGGAGTTTTATGTTCATTCTCGTCATTTCTGTAAAAAGTGTAATTAGTACAATCCAAGCTGTACAATCCAAGATGGCGCCACGAATGGCTGCTATCGGATCGGCTCCTGCTCAACTTCGCCATTTTCTTACTATTTTGCTATTTATTATTGCCTTTTGTGTGCAACACGTTGCTGCTCTTACTTCCTATGACCGCCAATCTCTTCTGGATATAAGATCAATTTGTACTTACCACAACTTTGACCTACCACACACGGATTCCGTCGCTATGTCTCTCACTGACCGACAGGGCCTTCGTTTACCTGGGTTAGGGTTAGGGTTTACCTTCGTTATGGGTTAGGGTTAGGGTTAGGGTTGACATATAGCATCATTGTCAATTCCTTGTATCCATTTTTGAAAGCGATAACAACTGTGTAAACGGTGTTTAACAACTTAAATCTTGGACAACAAAATGGACCACATACGACTGCGAATCGGACGGTGAGTAACTGCTGTGTACTTGTTTTCACCGAAACATGGCTTAACGACAACATCCCCGACTCCGCTGTACAACTTGAGCAGCTGACATGCTATCGAGCGGACTTTGCCCTCGTCAACGGAGGAAACAGCGTGGCGGCGGGGTTTGTGTTTACATTCGTGATGAGTGGTGCCGGGACGCTGTGGTAGTATGCAAACACTTCACCACTGGCGGAGTTTATGATCATAAAGTGCCGTCCTTTCTATCTGCCGAGGGAGTTTACTGCGGTCTTGCTAGCTGCGGTATACATCCCTCCAACCTCCAGCAACAGGAATGCGGCACTTTGTGAACTGTATCAGGCCATCAGTGAACAACAGACAGCACACCCAGATGGATTTACCATCCTCACTGGAGATTTTAATCATGCTGATCTCAAGACTGTCCTACCAAAACTCCATCAGCATGTCAATTTCCCAACAAGAGGGGAAAACACCTTGGACTTGGTCTACACTTCACACAAAGGAGCATACAAGGCCTCCCCCCTCCCCCACATCGGACTTTCTGACCCACCACTGACCATCGACGGTGCTGCTGTGGAGAGAGTGAGCAGCACCAAATTCCTGGGGGTGCACATCAGCGAGGACCTCTCCTGGACCACCAACACTGCATCACTGGCGAAGACAG
The DNA here is from genome assembly GCF_951799395.1 of Argentina silus. Lineage (NCBI taxonomy): Eukaryota > Metazoa > Chordata > Actinopteri > Argentiniformes > Argentinidae > Argentina > Argentina silus. Next base: position 20,046,877 of record NC_139663.1, read on the forward strand.
CCCAGCGGCGCCTCTACTTCCTCCGCAAGCTGAAGTGAGCGAAAGCTCCCACACCAATCCTGACAACATTCTACCGGGGCACCATTGAAAGCATCCTGTTCAGCTGCATCACTGTGTGGGGCGGTAGCTGCACCGAACACAGCAGGAAAGCACTGCAACGCATAGTGAACACAGCTGGTAAGATCATTGGTGCCCCACTCCCTTCCCTGCAAGACACCTACTCCACCCGCCTCACCCGAAAAGCTACCTCGATTGTGAGCGACGCAAGCCACCCCGCACACAGACTGTTCAGCCTCCTTCCTTCTGGAAGAAGGTATAGGAGCCTCCGTGCCCACACCACCAGACTCATGACAAGCTTCATACCCCAAGCTGTTAGGAAGTTAAATTCTCTCCCCTCACTCCCCCCAGCCACATCCTCCAGGCTGCCAGGAAGCTGAAACCCCCCAACCCTTCAGCCCCCCCCCCTAAAAACACTACGGACTCTGGACAATCTACCGATCTATTGCACTATTATTATTACCAGCATTTGGCCGCTATTTACTGTATTTATTGTCTTTACTGACTGTTCTTTTTGCACTGTTTAAATTATTTTCTTGTCTGTCATTGAATGTTTCACTTTTAGTATGTCTTGTCTTATCTGTTGTGCCTGTGCACTTTATCTGTCTCACCGTGGGAGAGTGAGAAACGTCCTCTCGATTCCTTTGTATGTCTTGACATGTGAAGAATTGACAATAAAGCCACTTTGACTAATGAGCCAGATTTATTATGGGTGTGCATTTGTGCAATGTTTACACATGCTGCTCCCCTATGGGAAGAATGTTTCTCTCTGGACTTTCACACTGAACTGCAGGAGACTGTTTGCACCAGGTTGGACACAGGTGTGGTAGAAGTAAAGGTCACATGGTTTTGGAACATGTTGCTTGGTCTCCATTTATTTATTTATTTTTTTAAATGCTCACCCACTATGACTGTACTATGCTGTTCTCGCTGGAGATCAGAAATCCGCTTAATTTTCTATTTCAGCCTCATTCCATCTGAAATGTCAAAATAAAAACTGTGGCCATGTGTAACCTGTCTTACTCTTTAGCAGTGCTCCCCCCAGTGTTGAAAAGCTCACATGGCGAGAGATCCCACAGCAGGTTGTCTTGGAGCAAGGGTAAGTAGACCAACGTCACCAATACATTGTTCACCACTGAAAGTGTCTTGAATTGTATTTTGCTGTTACAAAAAGAGTAAGAAAATCAAGTATAAAGCTTTGCTTCACTCAATCATGTTCTCTCTCTCTCTCTCAGACATAAGACAAGGCAGGCTAAAACAAAGGAGCAATCGTAAGTACTACGTGTGCCAGGGCATTTTAACAAAACATTTTGCAGTGCAACTTGGGTATTTCCCTTCAGCAAAGTTTCAGGAGGTGAAAAGGTGAAGGAGCTTGGGCCTGATAATGATATATATATATTAATATACACATATTTAATATGTGATGAAGGTGCCATTGTCCTGGTTTGTGCTCTCTCTCTCTCTCTCTCTCTCTGATGTTTGCAAAGTTTGAGCGCTATTTTGTTAAAATATAGCCAAATGAATATTGCATATAAGCTCTCGCTCACACACACACACAGATAGACAGACATACACACACACACACATTCAAATTCAGAAGGTTTGAAATGTGTGAAAACATTTTCTACTTTTTGCTTGCTGATGACTGACAATGGTATCCTTCAACTCATGTTGACTCATGTTATTCAACTCATGTTGAATAAGGGTTAATCACTTACAAGTTAGGAAATAAATAAAATTAATCATTTGAGAAATGTTTTGCAACTGCTGAATGAAACCCAGGCCAGCTAAGCCATTCTTTCTACCCTGGCTGTCTTCCCCATGCAGGCGGGCTGATGTGTTAACCGTCACCCCGTGGCTGGCGCCCATAGTCTGGGAGGGAACCTTTGACCCTGTCATCATAGATGAAGCGTGTAAATTACAGAACCTGATCATCGCAACCACTGTTTTTTCGGTTGGGAGGTGAATATAAAAAATTAAATCACATTTTGACCACTGTTTTTTCATATCCATTTGTTAAAATACACTATTTTTCCCCTTTTCCTTTATAAATATACTGTACTCAAACATACTGTACACCTTGTTGACCTTCTATACAGACCTTCTATACAGTAAGGATACTTTGTCTCCATGTAGATACAGTCGTTTTCTGCGTGACTTCTTGGAGACAGCAGAGAAGCATTTCATGGTCAAGATACCTTTCCTAATAATTTCAAATAATAGATAAAGAGTATTATAAGTATTAGTTAAAAGTATTATAAGTAATAAAAGTCAAATTAAATGCACATCCTAAAATTCTTCAAAATTCCTAAGACATACGTACAGTGTATAATGGTAGCCAAATGGAATTTACAGTGTATACAGTGCCTTCGGAAAGTATTCAGACCCCTTCACTTTTTCCACATTTTGTTTTTAGAAATTTCAATAAATTTATTAAAATTGAAATACAGAAATACCTCATAAGTATTCAGACCCTTTGCTATGACACTCTTAAAATTAGCTAAAATGCAAAAATGTAATTGATACCTATGCAAATCAGAGACCCTATAAAAACAAAGATATTCATTCTAAAATTACATGAACTATTATCCTTGCATAAAGATGGACTCAATTCAACTTATTGAGTGATTTGTTCATGACATTTTTGCATTTTAGCTCATTTTAAGAGTGTCATAGCAAAGGGTCTGAATACTTATGTACATGCAGTATTTCTGTATTTCAATTTGAATAAATTTACTGAAATTTCTAAAAATGTGTTTTCACTTTGTCATTCTGGGGTACTGTGTGTGGATTGATGGCAAATTCTTTTAATTGAATCAATTTTAAATTGAGTCTATAACACAACAAAATGTGGAAAAAGTGAAGGGGTCTGAATACTTTCTGAAGGCACTGTATGATCCCTCTTCATCTCATTTTAGGTGGGCTTGGCTGTGCACTACTATATCTTCACCGACCATCCTGAGGCCGTTCCCAGTGTGACCCTTGGCACAAGCAGAAACCTCAGCATTATCAAAGTGCCCAAGTTCGGCCGCTGGCAGGAGATCTCACTGCGCAGAATGGAGCTGATCCAGACCGCCATTGAGGAGCACATCCACCGCGAGGCTGACTACATCTATTGCCTGGACGTTGACATGAAGTTCCACAATCGCGTTGGTCCCGAGATACTCAGCAAGCTGGTCGCTGTGATACACCCCTGGTTTTACTGGCAGCCCCGAAACCAGTTTCCCTATGAGCGGCGTCCAGTGTCAAGGGCCTATATACCTGCAGACGAGGGGGATTTCTATTATGCTGGGGCCTTTTTCGGGGGGGCGGTGGAGGATGTTCATAGGGCAACCAAAACATGCCGTGAGAATCTGGAGGCAGATAAAGCCATAAATGTGGAGGCAGCATGGCAGGAGGAGAGCCATCTAAACAGGTACTTCTTGCTTAAAAAGCCCACCAAGCTCCTGTCCCCAGAGTATGTTTGGGATGACAACAGAGGAGGAGACAAGGAGGTCAAACTCATCCGTTTCTCCACTGTCCAAAAGAATACAGCAGACGTTCGGGAAAACTAGTGATACAGTACAGACAATAATGTTAACAATGAATATCATTGTCTCTGTCTATCTCTATCTCTCTCAAACACACACACACACACACACACACGTAAATAGTGTCCTATTTATATTGCTAGGTTCATTCATGTTGCTTGTATACATAGCCTACAATTTATTGATGTGATATTCTCTTTGCAACTTGCACATATTGATATTGCATATTAACATGTTCGGTTTTCTTTTCTGTTTGAATCTCTATGTAGAAAAACACATTGTAACCCGTTTCTGAGAACATGACTGCTGGATGGTGACATGTCACAATAATGGACTTGTAGGCCTGCTTATTTTAGAGCTGTGACTAAGTGCACACCACTTTTTTTCTAGTCCTATTTTTCATAAGTGATTTTGGTCATCAGACCCACTATCACTACTTTTCAGGGATAGATGGCTATAACCCTAATGTTTCAGTAACAGTTTGTGCTTCCTTAGCTGGCTAGAAGTACTTATATACAAGAACAACATAAGATAATATAACAAGAAATCAAAATCATTATTTTTTATAGTAAACAATAATAGTTATAATAATAACTAAGAAATAATGATAAATAATGACAATAACAATAATAATATATAATATACTATAATAATAATAATAATAATAATAATAATACATAAATAATAAAATAAGATTAGTAATATATTGTCAAGACATCAAGAAACAACAAAATACTTTTTACACACTATTCGTATATACATATTTATATTATTGTACAGTTATACAGTTCAGTTAAATCAGATCTTTAGAAAAAGGAGAGGTGTTGTTATGCAATGTTTTTTTTCTGTTTTTAAAGCTAAACTTGCTTTTTGCCCGAGGACAGTTCTGTGTAAAAGGACCCATGAGGACCAATGTGAAATTTATCAGGGCGATCTGGGTGTCAAATGAAAGCTAAGAGTCTATATTTTGGGGAAATTAAGTGAGAAATACATTTCTCAACCATCTTTCATCATAAGAATAGGGGTAAGCAAAGGCTTTGACTTCTGGTCAAACATTGAGTGCCTACAGTGCCTTCAGGCTTCCACAGGGACAGCCGAAAAACTGGGGGAAATCAAACAGTAGTCGTTACAAACCACTGCATCAACATCCTCATCTCATGCTCCAATAAATGGAGACAGTGTTTTTGAATGTAGTGGGGAAAACATAGCCAGCAAATCATCCAAATATGTAGCACAAGTAACTTCCATTGAGAATGATGACATACGTGTTGCACACTTCTACACTGACACATATGATGTGGTGTCCCTAAAGCAGATTATTGGGATCCTTCTCAAACCAGTTGCAGACAATAAAGAATTTTTTCATTTTTCAGAGGCTATCTCTGAGGAAAACGAGGTGTTTCTCTGCATGATATAGGCCAACTTCAAAATCAGTTCAAAATCATTTTTTTGGCCGCCAAAAGTATAAGCTGTTTTCTTTTCGTATAATGAAGAAAACAACAAATTTCATTAATTTAAATCACATTAAATGAAGAGTTTCAAAGGCCGATTTATGTTTCTAGTTTGTTTTTTTTTAAATAAATTTCCCTTTTTAATTAAATATATCAGTTGATTAAAGAATACATTATTACCTTGATTGGAGTGTCTATTGTATATTTCTATCTTTGTTTCCCTATTTTAGCTACATCATCATGTACCGGATGACATTTAAATCCATAAATCATGCATTTCTGTGGGGGACCCATTTAGTCATTCTGTTACTGTCATTCTGTTACCAGATGTAAATCCACTTCACTAACAGTAGCTCAACAACCAAAAGAGATATTTTCATACCCAAGGTATAATATGACAGCCGACACCCCTCTCTTCCTGCATACATACAGTGCCATGTGTAAGGGAAGCGTTTTATCTTATTTTGACTATATACTCCAAAAGTTTGGATTTGAAATCAAACAATTACTATGAGGTTAAAGTAGAGATTTTATTATCTCAGCTTCTATTTTAGGGTATTTGTGTACACATTGGTTTCACCATTTAGAAATGACAACACTTTTTATACATACATAGTTCCCCAATTTCAGTGCACCAAATGTATTTGGACAATTGGCTTGACAGGTATTTCTGGTAAGTCGGGTGTTCTGTCACATAATTTGTGCAGGCATAATGCCAAGCTCATGAAATTAAATTACTGTCAATGTCTAATATTGATTCTAGGCGCCGTATTCGGGGTTCGGTCCAGGGATCGGTAGCAGGGAGGTCCAGTAGCGAAGAGGGGGTAGGGGCTAGGTCCGTGGTTGGTTAGAGGAGGGGAATCTGAGGAAGACGAGGGTTCTGGATGGGGCACAGGAGAACACGGTGAGATACACACGGGAGGATAGCAAAGATGGCTGGAAACGTATGTGGATGCTCGAAGGGTTAACTTGGGACACAGTAGGTTCTGGCGCCGGAGTGGAGTTCAGGCAGGGTTCCTATAGGGAGGTGATTACTGATGGTTCGCAGGTGTGCTGAGTGGATACAGGGAACAGGTGCGCTGTCGACTGGGAGGGTGACGCTCCAGCGATTATCGCCGGATAGAAGAAAAACCCCATTAAACCTTCATTAAAATCTGAATGTAGACAAGATCAGGTCATGGACATGTAAGAAGCAGCCAACATTTTTTTATTGCATCATGTAAAGCCATTATTATCACACAGAATTAATATAAAAACGTTATTACCAGTGCCATGTAACAAGTTAATGGCACATGGAACCAGCTGTGGTTGCAATTTGTATTAACAAAATAAGTTATCTAACATTTCTTTTATCATGTTTTCGGAGCTGACAGATGAAGTCATCGCAGAACTGAAACTACTGGCAACTAAATCAATAGTATGGAATGTCGGGCATTTTTAATGAGGTTCTCGTTCCAATCTTTTCTTCTGAGGGCTTGCAACCAAAGACATCTGCGGTTAGCATTAAAAGGAGTGTGAGTTGATGGTATTTGGTAAAAAATTAAGACCTTTGTTAACAGCTTTTCGATTATGGGAAACACCTCCCACTGCACAACACGACATGTTTTCGGACTTTCGAACTTTCTTTTTGCAACCGACATGCGCATTCAAACCTGCGTGATATGTCAGTGTGATGGAGTCTGATAATTCACCTATAGGAGATATTTTCTGCCTGCCGCAATTAAGACTGTACAACTCCTCCGGCTGGCTCCATCAGGTTGACCAGAGTCAGGCTGGGGGATGTTGAATCATACTGGACTGTTCTTACTGTATATAATGTTTCAGATGTCTATCTTATTTTTATTCTATTTTTCTATTGTCACTTTATTTTATTATTGTTGTTTGTGATGTGAGCTGCTGTAACGCCTTAATTTCCACTCGGGAATGAGTAACTAGGGGGCGGAGGAGAGAGGCCAATGACTCATGTAAACCAATATAACAAGAGTGAGTGCAATATACTGGTTGCAAAATATATTTCACGTAATTCCCTTCAAGTGTAGGCTATCAGAAGGATTGTTTCACAGGATTATTTTAGCAGTGCTTGCTCGAAGATGTTTAAAGGTGAGTTAATGGCTTGATATGATTGTGTCATCATATTTCGAGATTGCACTGCTTTTTCCAAGGTGAAACATGTTCCGCAGGCATTCCTTTTCAAATTACATTTATTTTCATGGTGCAGTTTTTTTTATAGTGTTGCCTTCGGAGTTCAACAAGTTCCGTGTTGAATTATGAAATACGATTTCATTAATCGTATAGCACTTTCTTATCTTGTTATTTTGTATTCTGTTGTAGGACCGCCGTTTGGTTGCTTTCCGCTTGCAGTGTGTGGATCAGCAACACTACTTTGTTGGTAGGAACATTGTTTATAACCTTTTAAACGAGGCAGGGGAACTGCTAGCTTTAATGTAACGGTCGCTTGCCAATGCTTTAAAACAATGCATTAATTCACTCCGTGTTGAAATCAATAACGCGACACGAGAGACGTAATTTCGTGAGATGTGAGTGTCGTGTGTTCCTGTGTGAGATATTGTTCCCCCTCTATTCATTTTGGTTTTAAGAGGTATCTAAGGCAAAACGTAATTGATGATGGCTTACTTACATGCCACCATTGCATTCCAACTGTTTTCATGCATTTTTAGGAATATTATAACATTAATTATTTCATTCAGACCATTCACTGATGTTATCGCAATTTAAAACCAAAATTAATCCAAAATGTTCGACTTTAAATGATAGAAGATTACAGACGCAATCAATCATATGTCACCTGCGAGCGTCTTATACCCTTTTTAGACAGAAAGTACAGCTTCAATTGCGCTTCGATAACTGTACCTTTCAGACAGCGGACAAAGTGCCGTTTCACCCTAACAACCAACGACATTAGCCAGTTGGTCATTATACAGCAAGACAATAACCCCAAACATACTGTCATAGGGAGTTTTTCAGGGCCAAAAAGTGGAAAGTTCTAGAGTGGCCAAGTGAATATCCAATTGAACATGCATTTCATTTGCTTAAGAGGGAAAGAGCAGAAAGACCTCAAAACAAACAACAGCTGAAGTACAGGCCTGGCAGAGCAAAGTACCCAGCACCAGGCATTGCATGCATATGACTGTTTAGATTAGATTAGATTCTAATCTTTATTGTCATTGTGCAGAGTGTCAAAGTACAGAGACAACGAACTACTACTTACTACAATTTAGTATTACAGATACTGATTGAACCATTACAGGAGCCCTGAAATAGGGGGAGTATGTTTAAAAATGTTGTACTTTATAAATGGTGAAACCAATCTGAACGGAAAAAAATCTATCAATTGGATGACAACAAGTGTAGGTTGCTCAAGTTAGCATGATTCTGTCCAACGTATTTGGCATTTTACACACAGGATTTTGACAATTTGGAGAAAGTTTGGGATGTCTTCTTTTAAAATGCGGTGGGGAAATGTAAGCAGATTACATTATGGGTCCTAAAATGCCATGATTTGAACTTGGCTGGCAAGTTAACCAACTGGCCAACCACGTTCGCAGGGTAACTAAACATGAATGTTCCATAGTGTAGCTGACCGAACGCTTTGTGAAAGGGTACAGTCGTTTCAGAAGCGGCCCTTTTTGGTTCTGTCTGTTACACTTGGAATGATCAATAGTTATCGAAACGTAATTGAAGCTGTATTTTCTGTCTGAAAAGCGCACAACAGATGAATGAATTAAAAATATGCATATTTTGAATACATAGTGCATGGGAATATCAGAATCACTGTTATAATATTTGCAAAAGTATTATGAACAAGGATTGTTAAGTGTTGGTAAGGTGGACCCAAGTGCGGATGAATAACTCAAGACGAAAGATATAGCAAAAAAATAATGTTTTTATTTAATGAGAGGATTGCACAGGGTACAAAGGCATATACTTGAAAAGAAGGTAAAAACTAAAGTGGAGAAAACCAGTCGCCATAAACTAAGGTACACACTTCACAAGTGGAGTAAACGGCAAACTAAGAAATAACAATAAACAGGCCAACAAGTACAAGGCAACGGGGTAAACGACTAGATAATACGGACAACTGACTGGCAGGCAGGATACACTTACGATCGGACAGGGAGAATCTCTGACAAAGACACAGGGGGAACAAAAGGGCTATATATACACAACACCGGGCAGGATAACACAGGTGATCGATATGAGAAGTGACACCGGACCACCAGAACAGCAACCTCAGGCGTGACATGGATATAACATGATTGACAATCATTACTGAAGTAGTAATTAATCATAATTGCAAAAGTTGAGTAATAACATTGATATTGATGGTATCATCAATAACTGTAATTAGTCATCATGAAACTGCTTTGGAGGACCAAGTGTCATAAGTGTAAGCCACTAACAATGTTACAGTGCCTTCGGAAAGTATTCAGACCCCTTCACTTTTTCCATATTTTGTTGTGTTATAGACTCAATTTAAAATGGTGGATTAAATTAAAAGAATTTGCCATCAATCCACACACAATACCCCAGAATGACAAAGCGAAAACAGGTTTTTATACATTTCAGTAATACTTAATGTGCACAAGTATTCAGACCCTTTGCTATGACACTCTTAAAATGAGCTAAAATGCAAAAATGTAATCAACAAATCACTCAATAAGTTGAATTGAGTCCATTTTAATGCAAGGATAATAGTTCATGTAATTTTGGAATTAATATCTTTGTTTTTATAGGGTCTCTGATTTGCATCGGAATCAATTACGCACTGTATAGATTATGATGTCACTACCAACTCAGCAAATTTCATAGTTTTCTCTTGATCCTCCCCAGTCCCTGTCAGTGACAAACATACCCATAACTTGATGCAGCTACCACTATTCTTCACACGAGAGATGGTGCAGAAACGGCATTGCATGTGCTGGATTTGCACCAAACTTAATGCTTTGTAGTAAAACCAAATAAACACATTTCCAGCCACTTTCTTTGCTGTAGACGACACCGGAGCTTGCGACCTAATTCAACCAGTAGTGCCCACACCTATTTATAACTCTAAATGTACCTTTGACTGCGTATTTTTCCATTTGTATCTCACATCATTTTAAATGATTGAATCAATTGTATGCCTATCACTATTTGTATTACCATTTATTGTGATGATGATGATAACCTATGCATTTTCCATTTTGTATTTTCACAGGTTTATATATTCACAAGCTTTAAATCCCTCATGGTAAGAAAGCAAGCAAGATAAGTAAATGCCCCATGTCCCCGTCAGCTCCCGTCGTACAGCATTTCCTATCATACTGTGAACGCAGCGAACTATGTAGAAACTGTTCGTCATCATTCATTTGATCTGTGTTCTGTGAACGACAATAGTGAAACTCCTCCCACCTACAGTGCATTCGGAAAGTATTCAGACCCCATCACTTGGGTGTTTCTCTTCAACAAAGAAAAAAAAAACCAACGCTTTTGAGTTTATATTTTTCTCTGGCCTTTCACATTTCAGGGGGCTGTGTGCACCGGGTGTGTTGTAAGTAAAAGTCAAATGATTCTGGAACTTGGTGCTCAGAGCCTTGGTCTCCATTTTAAAATAAATGCTCACCCACTACTGCATTATGCTGTTCTGGCTTGTAATCAGAAATCCACTTCATGTTCTATTTCAGCCTCACTGGCCTGATTACACTTGCAAGCTGAGACAGTGGGCAGGATCTCTTTTTTTTCTCCTGCGTGTCAGATTTTGCTTATTCATCTTCTCAAACTGAGAATATAGGCATACAAAACCCTGTGTCAGTCTCATTCACTCTGAAATATCAAAACCCTACCTGCAAAACTGTGTAACCCTACCTGCTGTCTTACTCTTTAGCAGTGCTCCCCCCAGTGTTGAAAAGCTCACATGGCGAGAGATCCCACAGCAGGTTGTCTTGGAGCAAGGGTAAGTAGACCAACGTCACCAATACATTGTTCACCACTGTAAGTGGGTTGAATTGTATTTTGCTGTGAATAGAAAAGTGTAAAGCATTGTTTCACTTAAAGGAATACTTCACCAATGTTTAACATCACTTTCACAATCTCCAGAACCATACCAGTGTCTACATACTGTATGTGAAAACAGCAATTTCCTATGTTCTGTTGTCCTCACGGGCCAGTTGTTAAAGCCTCTCCCATTCTCCGTTCTCTACTTTGTGACTGCAGCACTAATATGCCATGATAAGCAACATGCGCTACCTCAAAAGTCTGCGGCACACGCCACACTTTGGAAACAACTACATTTATTTTACATTTATGGCATTTAGCGGACGCTAAATGACCAGATCATTGCATAATACAGCAATACTATTGTAACGACCCTGTGTAAGGCCCGTTAGCAGCTCCGCCAAGTGAGTTAACTCTCTTGGTGTTGTGGCTAGCGCGGCCGGTTTGTAAGCGGAAGGTTGCGAGTTCGATACCCGCTTAAGGCAAGCTACTCTACCCCGCCGTTCGTTACACTATGTTTATAATTACAATAAAAGCATGTACAGGTTTGTCTACTATATAGCCTCTACTTAGCTTTGTTTAAAGTTTCTCTGACAAGATTATGGTATGTAATTCAGAAGATGCAATTATGGGGTCATTGGAATCCAGTGTATTGGAGATGGCACTGCTAACTGTTAGCATGTGCTGCCGTAGCAAAGAGAACAGAGAACGGAAGAAGCTTTCATTGCTGACCTATGAGGACAACTCAGGCTAAGATGATATTTCACCTTCACATAAAAATAGGCTGAACCATCCCTTTAATAATTTGTTCTCTGTTTCAGACAGGAGACAAGGCAGGCTAAAATAAAGGAGCCATTGTAAGTACTGGAACTCATATGCGACATTTCGCTAGGTAACAGTATTTCCCTTCAGCAAAGTTTCAGGAGGTGAAAAGGTGGTAGAGGGTAGGGCTGGTAATAAATGGATATTTGAACAATGTGATGGTATGTCCTTGTCCTGGTTTGTGTGCAATAGATCTATCACAGACCTAACACATTATCTTAATAAGTGAATAACATATTCTCTCATTATAAGCGGTTTTCAGTTGCATGCGTCTTTACTCAGGTAACAACGACGACAGCCGTCAATCAACCTGGCTGTCTTTAGGACAGCTACTGTTATCAGTACGAACACCATATGCATTGACGAAACATAATCCATAATGACACAGCATTTTTATAAATATACGTGTGTATGCTGTTTCCACTTTTTGCTTGCCGATTACTGACATTGGTGTCCTTTACCTCATGTTGATTTGACTAGCAGGGTTAATCTAAGGGTATATATTTCGCAACTACTGATTGAATCCAGGCCAGCTGACCCAGTGCTCCCTGGCTGTCTTCCCCATGCAGGCGGGCTGATGTGTTAACCGTCACCCCGTGGCTGGCGCCCATAGTCTGGGAGGGAACCTTTGACCCTGTCATCATAGATGAGGCGTTCAAGGCTAACAATGTGACCATCGCAACCACCGTGTTTGCAGTTGCAAAGTAAGTCGTTTCATCTTTATTTCGATCTTACAGTTTGCACTTTTTGCCAACTTTTGGTCATTTGTAATCACTCAAACTATTCTCAGTGTCCCCCCCAACAGAACGCATCTTATTTTTTTTCTCTCTCTATTCAGAATTATACCTGTTTTCACCCTGTTATGCCTAAGTGGGCTTGCTGTGATTTTGGAACAATCACACATTTACTATTTTTTTCCTTGTGGCCTACCATGCACACAAAACCTATATTTCTAGCCAGGATCCAAAGAGAGAATGCCCACGACCCACCATTTTAGAAACTGTTAGCAGGTGATAGTGCGGTGGACCCAAGTGCGGAGAGACACTCAGACGACAGCGTAAAGTACAAATCAAGGGATGTTTTAATCATAAGACTGGGGAACGGCATACAAACAAACACTGGGGAAAAGGGGAAAACAAAGGTGGAGAAAACCAGCTCCATTAACAAAAGTACACACTTAACAAGTGGAATAACTAGAACTAAAGAAACACTAAACTTGAACTAGGACAACGGGGTAAACAACTAGAATAGCGGCGCAGACAGACAGGGAGAATCTCCGACAAAGACATGGGGAAACACAGGCTATATATAACAAACGGGACAGAATACACAGGTGAAATGAATACAGGTAGATTGGGAGGCCACTGGCCCCGTACCGCCAGGGGAGGGCGCCAGAGTCACCAGACAGCAACCTCAGGCGTGACAAGAAACCTAGATGTAAATAGGCTTACATTTGTTCAGTTTCTTATAAGAACACGTCTTCTCTGTCCTTTCACTCAGATACATTCGTTTCCTGCGTGACTTCTTGGAGACGGCAGAGCAGCACTTCATGGTGGGGATCTAGAACCATCTGAAGGAGGATGGGACAGTGATGTCATCAATCTTCAGATTTTTCCAGGAAGTATATCAGCACTGGGGGCCCACCTCACTGCATCCCTGGTGTGTAATTGTCACCATGTAGCTAGAATCCTTCTCTCATTCTACTGTAGGCAGGGCTGGCAGTGCATTACTACGTCTTCACCGACCAGCCCGGAGCTGTGCCCAACGTGACCCTGGCGGCAGGCAGACGGCTCACCATCGTCAAGGTGCCCAAGTTCAGCCGCTGGCAGGAGATTTCCATGCGCAGGATGGAGTTCATTCAGGCGGCCATCGAGGAGCGGATTCGCAGTGAGGCGGACTACATCTTCTGTGTGGATGTGGACATGAAATTTCACAGCCGTGTTGGGGCCGAGATACTAGGCAAGATGGTGAGTGGCTAGAATATGGACGGGAATGGATATTTGACCAGTGGTCAAAATCAAATACATTTTTATTTGCATACAGCCGAAATTGACATAGTGAAATCTTTGGGATCTTGCTCCTCGCTCAACTACAGTCAGCAACAATCAACAATTGTGACAATAGTACTGGTGCAATAATGTGCAATAATGTCAGGTGTGCAATAAGTTTGTAAGGCATATCTCGGTCCAAATCAATCCTTTTCTCTCGTTCTAGGTGGGGGTCCTGAACCCATGGCTGCACGGGAGCCTCCGGGACAATTTCAGCTACGAGCGGCGGACCATCTCCACTGCCTACATCCCATACGGACAGGGCGACTTTTACTACGCGGGGGGCTTCTTTGGAGGGGCAGTGGGTGATGTCCACCAACTGGTCAAGACATGCCGCAGGAACCTGGAGGCAGACAAAGTAGTGAACGTGGAGGCCAAGTGGCAGGAGGAGAGCCACGTGAACCGCTACCTCCTCCTCAACAAGCCCACCAAGGTCCTCTCCCCGGAGTACCTCTGGGACGAGGAATTGGGGACGGGCGGCCCGGAGATCAAACTCATCCGATATGCCACGGTCCGCAAAAACATGAAAGAAGTGAGGGAAAACCTATGAGGCAGAGAATGTATCTATTTCTAAACCTATGAGGCGGAGAATGTATCTATTTCTCAACCTATGAGGCAGAGAATGTATCTATTTCTAAACCTATAAGGCAGAGAATGTATCTATTTCTAAACCTATGAGGCAGAGAATGTATCTATTTCTCAACCTATGAGGCGAAGAATGTATCTATTTCTCAACCTATGAGGCGGAGAATGTATCTATTTCTAAACCTATGAGGCGAAGAATGTATCTATTTCTAAACCTATAAGGCAGAGAATGTATCTATTTCTAAACCTATAAGGCAGAGAATGTATCTATTTCTAAACCTATGAGGCGGAGAATGTATCTATTTCTAAACCTATGAGGCAGAGAATGTATCTATTTCTCAACCTATGAGGCGGAGAATGTATCTATTTCTAAACCTATGAGGCAGAGAATGTATCTATTTCTAAACCCATGAGGCGGAGAATGTATCTATCTATTAACTTATGATAACATTGAAGGGTAACAGTGGAATGTCCGCTGTGTGACCTCCCTCCAGGGCCATGCAGTCGGTTTGTGATGGGCAGGGGCTGAATTCAGAGAAGGGGCATTTAAGTAGATTTTTTAAAATGAATAAATCATATTTGACATGGAATGACTAGATTTCCCTTGCCATGCTGTTACAGGACACGTAAAGAATTGGACATACAAAGACAACTTTTTTTTTTTCTGTCCCATGCACCAACCTCACCAAGTCAATTGTCCAAATGTGCAAATATACTTGGCCAAATATAAGAATTCTGATTCTGATTCTGATTCTGATGTGACAGTTCACCCACTCACCACTCATTGTTACAAGACTGGTAACGGGACATGCAAGTACTTCACCTGACATCCGGCATTCCACAGTGCCTGTCGAAAATACATACAGGGCGTTCGGAGTACAGTATGTATTCAGAACCCTTCACTTTTTCCGCAATATGTTATGTTACTGCCTTATTCTGAAATGGATTCAATTCATTTTTTCCTCATCAATCTACACACATTGTGTCATTATGGGGTAATGCATTTTCTTTTTTTTTTTTTTTTTTTTTTTTTTTTTATTTATTGTTATTGGTATTGCGTGTTATTATGGGGTATTGCGTGTTATTATGGGGTGTTGCGTGTTATTATGGGGTGTTGCGTGCTATTCCTTGAATAAAAGCACTCACTGATATGACATGTTGTCTGCCCTCTTTTTAGTGATGATGATGATGATGAAAAAACTCTGTAATAATAGAAAATATATATATATACACACACCATCCAGGAGGGCATGTGACTGGCAGGGGAAAGGGGTGCACATTGTGCCCATACCTGCATCTCAGAGAATGTTTTGTAACAATTGTTCAGACATATGACTGGCATGTCTCTGGCTGTTTCGTCCCTCCACAAGGCTGCAAAGGTCTTCTCTCCCTCTTGTGGCTTTTGGTAATTCATCCTTTTTTATAACCTTTGACCTGTTATTACTGACCGTGCATCAGCCGCTGCCGTCCTCACTTGTTCTCTGTTTCACAGTTTGAACACTTTGATCATCTTGTGTGTTTTTGTATTTTGTCTTTTGTCTTCTTTTTTTTTTGCATTTTGCTATTGAAGTTATTAATGGCAAGAAAAAGGTTACAGATATACACACACACACACACACACACACACACACAGATACATATTGAATGAGGCCATTCATATGGAATGAGTAGAAAGGTATTTGAACGTAGCCCAGGGGTGTTAATCACAGCTCAGAAATCAAAGGTCAAATGACCTACAGTATGACAGTTCTATAATGTGTCATAATCAACTCATCCCTAGAGACCTTATTGTCATATTATGACGTAGACATTATGCATGCAAACAATGAAACACCAAGAGCAAGGAATGTAAAAACAAACAGAATGGCGATAGGACAGGAATAGGTCTAAACGTAAACATTTGACTTATGTTTTCTCCTTATTCTGACATTTGATCCACCTTTATTGTATTACTGGTGCAAAAGAAAGGTTTTCTAGTGACAAGGTATGATATTATATTGTTAGGCTTAATTATAATCATGATTAGGATTTAAACCTGGCCTGTAGGCAGGAGTCTCACGTGCTTGGTGAGGAGCACAGATGTTTGTCTCAGGACTGTTCCTTGTACCCTTACTTGGACCCAGGGAAGCAGAGCGCCTAGTCATGACAACACCAAATAAGGACGTGTGCTCTGACGTGTTCCTCAAAGCCCCCATCTTATATGGGCAAAGGAAGCGAGGGCTCCCACCTGCGTCACGGGTTTTCCGTTGCGCGCGCCGTGGGAACCCATCGGATGTGCTTTATATGGGCATCTGTCTCGGCGAGAAATAGCCCCGGGGAATAACATTACAGGAAAAACGACGGAAGCAAAACAAGAGAGCTCGGAGTGAGTTATCAACACAGCCTTTACCAAAAGAAAAGGTGAATTCATGCACGATAAGCTTACAGAAACTGAAACTGCGTTTCACACACACACACACACACACACACACACACACAAATCAAGCATGACCATAGGATGACAGAGCATAACATGGTGCGCATTATTAGAATAATTATTCAAGGTAAAACTACGAGTGTTTGCAAACATATTCTGTAGTACTAGCCTACCAAATAAGTTGTGTTCTATGGATAAACACAAACACATAGCAGTTGTCTAGTCATGGTAGTAGACATCCTCTCTCTATAACAGTTGTCTAGTCACTAGTAGTAGACATCCTCTCTCTATAACAGTTGTCTAGTCACTAGTAGTAGACATCCTCTCTCTATAACAGTTGTCTAGTCATGGTAGTAGACATCCTCTCTCTATAACAGTTGTCTAGTCATGGTAGTAGACATCCTCTCTCTATAACAGTTGTCTAGTCACTAGTAGTAGACATCCTCTCTCTATAACAGTTGTCTAGTCATGGTAGTAGACATCCTCTCTCTATAACAGTTGTCTAGTCACTAGTAGTAGACATCCTCTCTCTATAACAGTTGTCTAGTCATGGTAGTAGACATCCTCTCTCTATAACAGTTGTCTAGTCACTAGTAGTAGACATCCTCTCTATAGTAGTTGCCTGGTGGGAGGGGTTTCTCATATGACGACAAGTCACTGACGTCAGCGAAGTTATATAAAGCCACAACGCGCCGAAGCCCGTCCGAGTCCGCCTTGTGTGGGAAGTTTGAAGAAGCAACACTAAAGAATAACTCAACTTTTGGTTTAAATCCAATAGGCTTTCACATTTTCAATTCCCGAAATAATAACGCATCTATAGCGATATGGAGGTCAGCGCCGAGGCCAAAAGGATCATGGTCCAAGCTTTGGGCAAACTCTACAGCTCCCGTTCCCAGCGCGGGGGACTCCGTCTCCACCGGAGCCTCCTGCTCACCCTCGTCATGAGATCCGCCCGGGACATCTACCATGCGGCGCAGGCCACAGTGGAAAGTGCGGCCCTTGACCCTGTCCAGCCAGAATCCCCGGCAGAGGAAACGATGGACACAACCGGTGGCCGTTTGGAGACCGAGGCTTCCCCGTCCCCACCCACAATCCAGCCCCAGGAGAACGGTGTATATACGGAGCAGACAGACGCACACCCGCAGCGGTGTCGCAGGCCAACCGGTCGAGAAGACAAGGAGAACAGGGACATGTCGAGACCCGACCGCCTCGCCAGGAAGAGAAGGGGCAAGACGGCCGTGGAGCCAGACTTTCTGCCCTGTAAGAAAGCCAAAATGGAGCCATCGAAAGAGAGGCGGCTCGCCCTGGACACGGTCTTACGGAGCAGCCCTAGCAACTGCTGCCGTGTTGGGGGAGACACCCTGGCCTCCATTCCGGTTTCAAGAGCCGTCGCTGCATTTTGAAGAGACAGAGAGGACATGATTGGATTGGAGTTTTCTTAACCAACTTTGTAGGGCCTACCGGGAGCCCTGGTTCTCAGCTGTATGCGGATTCGCACCAGACGGAGAGAGGAGGCCGCGTATGGACCTAGGGACACACGGGGAACATTCCCTGGTCGCTTTGGATGTGACGGGAAAGTCCCCATAGATTGTGAAAACATCCGGAAAAAAACACGGAGCTCGTTTGGGGGACAGTGGTGACTGTGAGTCACTGTAGAGGAGCGAGTTTCTCTTCTGCTGTGTGACTCGGAAATGTGAGCGGAAATGTGGCTTCCCCCCACCGTGGGCAGGTCGCTGTGGGGGGGATGGGAGAACTTGGTCTACAGGCCTATCCGAAAAGGAGCAACTATAGCCTGCCAAAGTCCATGGAATTCGGTGCTGAATTGTATATGTTAGTACCAACTTTTCTGTAGGCTATACGTACCGAACTGTATTTCTGAAACTGATAGCTGTGAAAATATCATTCCAATGATACCTACTACCTCAGCCTTATTTATTAAAACCTTTTTTATTCTGAACTTGAACTTTTGTGTAGTGTTTGTGTTGACTTAAAACATCATCGGCCCTGTTCTTGGACTCTTTGACTCCATGGTGGAAACTATTACGTGGGCGGGCGGATGTGGCATTTTGTTGAGTGCTGAACTCGTGACTAAAGAGATAGTGGTGGTGACTGTTTCACCCGGGGGGTAGGTGTGTGTGTGTGTGTGTGTCTGCGTGTGCGTGCGTGCGTCCGAGAAAGACAGGAAGCATAGATGGGTGTGACAAGTGGGAGGGCCCACTGTGTCATCACTATTCACACCATCTCGCGCGCGCGCGAGCACACATGCACACACACACCCTAAAATTGGCTTTACAAAACAAATGTCATTTCCAGAAGGTTTCTGTGCAGAGACAAGGGGAAGATAAGACGCAATTTCCCAGCCATAAAACCATTACACACACATATAATGTGTTACTTCTGTTGCCTTCTGAATAACTGTTACAATCGCAAGGTTATTGCACTAATTAATTGCAAAGTGTAGAGTCACAAAATATGTTTTCAGCGGCCAGGCAACGAAAACAATCGCAAGGCCACCTTCTTTAAACCACCAGGCACAAGACGCTTGCCACAGGTAGGGACATTTGAGACTTGATACAGTAACAGATAGGCTAGTGGCATTGATGAGGTTTTGTTACCTTAAATCAGACAACCCTCCCGAATGAATCCTTAGTGCCCAGGCTTACCTTTCTTTATAGAGACACTCACACGCATACCTAACTAGCGGCTGTGGAGCGGGGTTAGTCACGGGGCACGTCTCCCTCAGTGTGGAATCTGGGGGAATCGGGCTGGTCTCCTCCCCCAGACAGGAGGTCATTCTCTGGGCATGGTTCAGAGAAACCCCTTCTTTAGAAGGAAAACCTAAGTCACACATTATTATTTTTTAAATATGTTTTTAGGTCATTTCTGCTTTATTGGGATAGAGACAGTAGAGATTGACAGGAAGGATGGGAGAGAGAGGAGGGATGACATGCAAGATAGGTCGAGGGTCGGAATCGAACCAGGAACCTTGCGATTACACGGTAAGCGCCTTAGTGTGCTACGCCACTAAGCTCCCCTAAGTCATACTTTATTTAAGTGTGTAGGTGTTCAACTAACTGTCAACAACATTTCAACTAACTGTTCCCTAACCCCTAGCCCTAATCTTAACCCTTATCCTAACCCAGAGCCCCAGTTGATAGTTTGTTGATAATTTGAGCTGCAACTGTAGATCATCTATAGGGGACTATGCAAATGAAGTGTGACCAGAATGGGTTGGTTAGTGTAATACTAATCACAGTCATACACCACTATAACCACAATCCTAACATCTGAGGAAGGAGGTGTTTATTTCACAGAGCAGGAATGGGTTGGCCTGCTAAATCATGAGCTAAATCCTCACATGCTAGCATGTTTCCTTGTTCCTGAAGAAAAATATATGAATATGTAAAATGGGGCTGGAGTTAACCAGCCCAATTAACCTTGTTTCTAAATCAGAAAATGATATCTGGATATCTGAGTGTATATATATATATCATAGTTGGCTAGGTAACCCCACTGACGCTATTGATGGCTGGAAGTAGCCTACTTGAGTTTGCTCAGTGTGTGTGTGTGTGTGTGTGTGTGTGTGTGTGTGTGTGTGTGTGTGTGTGTGTGTGTGTGTGTGTGTGTGCATGTGTGTGCGTGTGTGTGTGTGTGAGAGAGAACAACTGTATGAGCTACTGAGCGGTGCCTGAACTGGAGGGGGGTGGGGGAGCACAGGATGCAGGAAGTAGAGGTGGGACAGGGTGGAATGTGTTGCGGGGGGAGAGTGTGTGTGTGTGTGTGTGTGTGTGGGCGCAGCAGGGGGAGGGGGGGCTAGAGTGGGTGCTATTTATAGACCAGGCACAGGACAGGACACCTAATACATCCGCACATCTGGCCAACAGGCATACAGTATCAGGGGGAGAGGATAGATAATACCCTCTTTGGAACACATCAGACAGGGACAGGACAGGGACAGGACATCAGGGGGAGAGGATAGATAATACCCTCTTTGGAACACATCAGACAGGGACAGGACTCACGGTAACTGCATTATGTAAAGAGCATCATGTGAAATATTGAATTTACTATTTTTTTTTTTATCCAAATTGGTTTCAGGTTCTCCGCCAGTACCTGCATGTATTTCACTGTTCTCCTCCTTGACTACTTTATGATGTTGGTGGGCTGTAGGGAGGGCAGGAGGACAGGGGGACGGGGGACGGGGGATGGGGGACGGGGGTAGGACAAGGGAGAGGTAATATATAATAATAATAATAATAATAATAATAATAATAATAATAATAATAATAATAATATATGCTATTTAGCTGACGCTTTTATCCAAAGCGACTTACATTGCAGTGAGTGCATACATTTCTCAGTTATATATGGTCCCAGCAGGAATCAAACCCACAACCTAGAGGTGTGCTGGAATGTGCTGGAATGAGGAAAAGGGAGAGGAAAATGTTCAAAGTGAAAGGGGAATGTTGAATTGGGTGAGCAGGGTGGGCGAGGAGGAGGAGAGGGAGGGAGGAATGTGGTGGGCGAAGGGAAGGTTGGGGGGTGGGGGTGGGGGTGGGGGGCTGAGGACTGTAGTGCAAGGCCCATTGATTGTGCTTCCGACTAATGCTTCCGACTAATGCTTCCGACTAATGCTTCCGACTGAAACCTGACCTGCGAAGAGCAGTACTCAGAGCACCCAGAGCACACAAAGCAGGAGGAGCGGTACTCCCCAGGAGGAGTGACTGGAACAGACACTCTCTCTCTCACTCCCACCAAAACACATTCTCACCTCCACCCAAACAAACACTATCTAACCTATCTAACCCAAACACACAAACCAAAACACACTCTTAGGCCTCACCAAAGATACACACACAAGAAATGAGAAGATACAGAAGACACAGTGTGCATTCTCTCTGGTTTTTATTCATTAGGAAGAATTCTGTTTGGAATTACAAAATGCACTGGTAGAAATAGCGGTGAGATAGGTTGAGAGTGTGAGAGAAAGAGTGAGAGAGAGAGTAAGAGAGAGAGAGAGAGAGAGAGAGAGAGAGGGAGGGAGGGAGTGACAGATAAAAGGTTCCACAGCCAGAGTTCACGGTTACATCATCAGATTTGACTAGCTCCTGGCCCAACCCAAAAAGTAGGAGGGATCATGTCTTTTTACTGTATTTTATTTTTTTTAATTTTTTTTAAAACAGGAGTTCTCTCTTTTTTTGTTGTCGTCATATCCTGAACATTGTCGTGTGGTGCCTGACCTCCATATTCGCAGTAAACAGCTGGCAACAGAAATAAACAAACCAACTTTGATTCTCACCAAAGTCATTTTGCGCTCTTTTTTTTGTCTTTTTTTTTTCAACCTTTTTTGTTCTCAAAAATAGAAGGGAAAAAAGGGAACATGTTGCTTTTTAAAAACATCTATCTATATTTATATATTTTTCTCTGAATTCATATTCTTCTTTTTTTTTTATTTCCTGAAGATGACGGGTCACCCACGGTGTGGCATGCACATAGCACATGCAGATCTGGAAGTAGATATTTTTCCTTTTTTTGGTCTTTTTTTGTACTTAAAAGGTTTTTATTTCTCTTTTTTTCCATAGTGGCTCCTACATTGCTTTTTGAAGTATCAGTGAGGTTATTTAGCATGATGTGTTGTTAGTGGGTTGGTCAGTATACAGTAGGACAGATGATTGACAGTGAAGGTTATCGGGCCGCTCCTCAGTGTGTTTTTGAGGGGGATTGACGTCTCGTGTTGTCATGCACACGCACGCACGCAGGCGCACGCACACACACGCACACACACACACACACACACACACACACACACACACAACCATATACGTTCAAAAACTGACTGAAATCGAAGAAAAAAACACAACCAATACAAAAGAGTAAAAAACTACTAGCTATTGATCCGCACACACACACACACACACACACACACACACACACACACACACACACACACACACACTTGCTATAGCCAGGAGCTACATACTGAGAGTGTCTTATGTGCCTTTCTGCTCCATCAATGTTGCGGTGTGACAAATATGCGTCTATGACATTCCTATATAAGAAGAACACTGTTAGGCAGTTTTCTGCCTGTGCACTCTCTGGTCAAAGTGTGTTACATAGGACGGGACAGGTGTAGTTACAGTACATTACTACCACAGAGGTACCTGCAGCTCTGACTGAGTTATACCTTTAACAATTGTGGTATAGCGGTGGAGAAAACACTGTTACTTGATCATTGTGTCATAATACAAATAATAATAATAACAATAAATCAATGAATGGCCTCATATGGAAATCCTCATCGTCCTGAAACTGTAAGAGAGACACAGAATGGACAACGGTGGGTGGATGTTGAAGGTCGAGGCGCACAGAGACACACACACCCACACACACACACCCACACACACACACACACACACACACACACACACACACACACACACACACACAGAAGAGATAAGGGCGACACAGGACACAGAGGTTTGGCAGAAAAAGACCCGGTCATTGTTTTCTCCCATGCAGTTTGATTGGCTGTGATATACAGGTCCTGTGCAATTGGATTGGCTGTGTTACATGTCCTGAACACAGAGGAGGAGCTCCACCAGTGACAGGCAGCTAAAACCCTACTCCCAGTGTACAGATAGAAAAACTTGGAATCAGAATTAGAGTGTGTGTGTGTGGGGGGGGGGGGGGGGGGGGGGGGTTGCGATGTATTGCATACAGTGCCACCAAAAGCCTGAAGTGGTGGTGGAGCTCTGTCTCTCTTCAAAGTACCAAGAGCTACCCTTACTTTTCATACATATAAACATGTGTGTTCATGTGGAAGTATACCACAAATTCCTGTATAAGTTTTTTTTTTTTTTAAATGCTACGGATCGTAAGGCCTAGACAAAGTTGTTACAGAGCTTGTGTCTTTCAAAAAAAAAGATTTGAAATGGAGGTTTGGGGAGAGTATTTGAATGGGCATCTGCTGATATTTAGCCCTTGCTATTCCACAGATCTGTTTGCAGTCTCAGACTCACTTTGTTGGTGTATTTGGACCGAGTGCTGTGTAAAATGCAGTTTAAAAAGCACTACGTAACTCCAATCAAATCAGAATTACTCCTCCTGTTTCTGCTAAGGTGTCTCCCTTCCCACGATGCACCTGTAGGACAGAGCTCCGCCCCCAGCAGGCAGTCCAGTGGACAGAACCGTCTCACCAAACAAAGATGGCGGCACACTGAGCATAACCAGACTCAAGGTAAACAAACAAACAAACAAAAATCAGTCAACAAAAACAACAGATTCTCTCTCACAAGCATGAACATCATCATTATTATCATCATCATCATCATCATCATCATCATCATCATCATTGTAGTCATCATTATCATTAGTATTGTTATCTATAGAACCATTATCACTATTAATAACAAAGAAACGAATGATGAAGAGGTTCCCTCCTTTCTGTCCCTCTCTCTCTCTCTCTCTCTCTCTCTCTCTCTCTCTCTCTCTCGTCTCTTGTCTCTTAACACAAACCCTGGAAGACTAGAGACATAACTCTGGTTTGAGTGTAGATTTGTCAGCTGATACACCGACAAGGACTATAGTGTGTGAGTGGGTGTGGCATTCTTTTTCATTCCCCAATAACTACATCCTGCTAGTCTACACATCTCAGCGGCACCTTCCCTCAATCAGATAAAAAAAAAAAGGGGACAAAATATGATCTTCCTTGAAAATGATTGCACAATCTCTGTCATGTTCGTGGCAACCATTTTGGCACAGAACATTCAAACAAAGAAGACAGTGGGGAAAATAGCGCAGATCATTCTGGAACTCCGCATCAGGAAGGCTTGGCTTTATGTTTATCCGTAGCACTTCTCTTTCTCCCTCTCTCCCTCTCCCTCTCTCTCTCTCTCTCTATCCCTCTCTCTCCCTCTCTCCCTCTCTCTCTACACCTGATTATACCTCCACACACAGGAAGAGCGAGAGAGTGATGCCACAGGGAGGAGAGAGAGAAAGAAAGGGGAAAAGAGAGAACCCCCACAGACAAGAACAGAAAGGACCAAGGAATCATTCCCCCCCCCCCACATAACAGTAGTTTCTCTTTGTTATAATGTTTTTTGTATCAATCATGCAGGATTCCACAGATTTTTTTTTCATAAACTCCGCGAGTTTAAATGAAGCTGAGCGGGTGCAACAGAAGATTCAAGCTTCAATGTTTCGAAGAAGTAGAAGAAGAAGAAGAAGAAGAAGAAGAAGAAGAAGAAGAAGAAGAAGAAGAAGAAGAGGAGGAAGAAGAAGAAGCAGCCGCAGGAGTAGAAGAAGAAATACTGAAGAATTTTTTTTGTCTGTTTTGTTGTTTTGTTTTTTCCCCAATCCACTTTTTTTTTGTGTTTCTTCTCTCCTGGGTTGGGGGTGGAATATTTTGGAGGGAGGCGGGGGGGATGGGCAGGGGGGTTAGAAACCTTTTCCAACACCCCCCCCCGGCCCCCCCCCTCCTTCCCTCCCTCCTTCAGAGTTAGGGTGTGTCCCCATGCCCCCCCCCCTCCCTCCCCTATTACCCCCTTACCACACACAGGCAGAAGGCTCATTGTCAGTGATGTCATTATTAACAGTAAACACAGATGATAAAACTCATCAATATCGGCCCCTGCATCGGGGTGGTGGTGGTGGGGGGTGGGGGTGGGGGTGGGTGGACGGTGGACGGTGGACGGTGGGTGGTTGGTTTTTGCAACTAACGCAACTCCTGTTAGTTCTGAGAAGCAAAAAAAGTGGTCGTTCTCCCCATTTGTTTTGTTTTTTTAAGTTTCTGCGTTTCTCTAACTCTTTATGTCTTGGTCGCTGTGGGTGTTCATCGTTCGTTTTCGCTTCATTACCGGAAGGCATGGCAAGGACACATGGAGAAAAGTGTCCCCCCTCCATCCTCCATTTTGAAAAACTAGGTTTGAGTTTTTTTTTTTGTCTCCTTGCATCAGGTGAGCTGGGTTTCACTGTTTTAGGACGGCCATCTTGTCCTTTCCCCGCCACCACTCCTCCTTCAGCTGTCCTGCGCTTCCCCTCTATCCCACCGTCCCTGGGAAACACTGAGCAGCAGAGGAAACCATAACAGAAACAGAACGGAAAGGAAAGAAAGAATCATGCCTTGGTTTCCCCTGTTGGTGGTCAGTGCTCTGGCTTTGTGTTTCCCTGGGCAAGAGAGTGGACAGGGCCCCTCCCTTCATCCCTCTATCCCTCCCTTCCTTTCTCCATCTGTCTGTCTGTCCGTCCGTCCCTCCCTACCTACCTCCCTCCCTCCCTCCCCGGTCCCCAGAGGCTAGCACCAGTCATCCTCGTCAGTCTCGCTGTAGGGTTCGTGCAGGCCCTTGCGGGGCCCCCTGGGGTGTGGTGGGGGGACCTTGTGGGGCCCGGGGTGGGGGGGTCCGTGCTGGTGGGAGGAGGGGGAGGAGGCGCGGTAGCCGTTGGGGAGGCGGCGGGCCGGGGGCGGCTGGCCCTGGGTGATGGCGGTGGTCTGGGGGGGAGCGTGGTGGGAAGTCCTGGGCGAGGTGCGGGGGTGGGGGTTGTTGTTTGGGTGCGGCTGGGGGGGAGGCAGGGGGTGGTTGTGGGCGGGAGGGGGGAGCGGGTGGTTGAGGGGGTGCAGGGGGTGCGGGTTGCCCTGCGTGGGGCTCTGCTCGTAGGCAGGCGGTTCGTGGCGGTCGCGATCGTACTCATAGTCCTGGTTGTAGAAGCAGCCGTCCCCCTCCAGGGAACCCCCTCCATCCCAGCGCGGCGGGGGGTGGCGGGCCGAGCATGGGGAGCCGTGGTGGGGTGCGGGCGGGGGAGGGCCCTGGGGGGGCTCCGGGGAGAAGCGGCGGGGGGCCGGGGCCGGGAGGCGCCCCTGGGGTGGGGGGCCGGGGCCGGGGCCGGGGCCGGGGCCGGGGCCGGGGCCGGGGCCAGGAGGCGTGGCCATGGCTTTACGGACCACGGGGGAGTAGGTGACGTGGGGGCGGGGCGTTGCCGGGGTCTGGGGCAGCTGGCGACGCCCACGGCGCGGGGTACTGGTTCCCGAGGTGGAGGGGACGGGACTTCCACTCACCGAACTACTGCCCTACACGAAAAGTGAAACAAGGCAAATAAAAAAAAAGAACCACAAAATTAACGACAAACGAAGAGAGAGAGAGAGAGAGAGAGAGAGGGAGAGAGGTAGGGGAGAGAGGGAGAGAGAGAGAGAGAGAGAGAGAGGGAGAGAGGTAGGGGAGAGAGGGAGAGAGAGAGAGAGAGAGAGAGGGAGAGAGGTAGGGGAGAGAGGGAGAGAGAGAGAGAGAGAGAGAGAGAGAGAGAGAGAGAGAGAGAGGGAGAGAAGGAGAGAGAGAGAGAGAGAGGGAGAGAGGTAGGGGAGAGAGGGAGAGAGAGAGAGAGAGAGAGAGAGAGGGAGAGAAGGAGAGAGAGAGAGAGAGAGGGAGAGAGGTAGGGGAGAGAGGGAGAGAGAGAGAGAGAGAGAGAGAGGGAGAGAAGGAGAGAGAGAGAGAGAGGTAGGGGAGAGAGGGAGGTGGGTTTAAGAGGGAGGGACAGAGAGCGAGAGAGAGAGGGAAAGAGAGAAGATAGGGAGGGAGGGGAGAGAGGGAGGGATAGAAAGAGAGAAAGAACAACAGACAAGAACAACAACAGCAACGATAATAAGAAGAATAGAGCAATTAGAAGAATGTGAGAGGAAGGAAGGAGGAATTTGCCAGAAAGGAAACACATGGAAAAGCAACAGAGCAGAGAATGCAAACGATGAGGTTCAAAAACCACCACACAGAGAGAAGCAACATGTCACGCAGAGGAGAGAGAGGGGACACAAAAACACAACGGGAGAAAAGAAAGGAAGAGAGGTTGATTTCTGGAAAATTGCAGATGCCACACAGTAAGCCTAAACATGGCGACCGGGATGGAAAGATACCCATAATGCACCGCTCTGATGTACAGTCTTGCTACCCCTCATGTGCCAGCTTGTCATCGGTATCTAAGGATTGTGTACCAATTACATGATACTGAGTAAAAAGAGTAGTGTGTGTGTGTGTGTGTGTGTGTGTGTGTGTGTGTGTGTGTGTGTGTGTGTGTGTGTGTGTGTGTGTGTGTGTGAGTGCGCGCATGCCTGCTTACTAGCAAGTGTGTGGGCCCCAATTTGCATATGCAACATTTTTTTTAAATGTGGGCAAAGTCGGCCATCTTTACCTTAATATTGTAACAGATGAGAAATAATCCAATGAATGAATGAATAATGTGCCTAGTGTTTCCATTATATGCAATGCACACACTGTGTGTGTGTGTGTGTGTGTGTGTGTGTGTGTGCCGAGTGTTTCCATTATATGCAATGCATTTTTTTTGTTTACAGTTTTCTCAACCATTAGTAAAATCAAGCTACAATAAATACAATAGTCGTGTATTTATCTACACTATTTGCTGAATCAAATTGGAGCCCTGTGTGTGTGTGTGTGTGTGTGTGTGTGTGTGTGTGTGTGTGTGTGTGTGTGTGTGTGTGTGTGTGTTACTCTCTAGTCATTTTGGAGCCGCTGAATGCTATAATCAGACTGACTCCATCTGTTGTCTTGTCTTTCAGAAAAAGAGGAAATTGAGAGTTCAGAAAACAGCAAAAAAGGCCTTCCTAGTCCCCACTATTACAGAAAGAAAACAACAGCTCTTCCTTTGTAATGGTTTTTTCATGAAAAAACACAATCATAATCATTACTGGAGTTGATTGGTCAAATTCACACACATGAAAGGTAACTGAGAACATTCTAACATCAAAGACTTCAATCACAAACATTCAGGTGTTTCATTCAGGTGTTTTTTTAGCAAGATTTTAAAGCTTTTATCTATGATTCTTATATCATAATGTAATTTCAGCCTCTCTGCCTTATTTAAATCCTAAATGTTGTTATTTCATGAAGAAAGACTGAAAGGAAGTTCTGCTGAAAAAAGGGTCAAAGTAAGAGAAAGTTGGCAGCCTAAAGGTGTGTAGGCTAGTGACATGGGGAAGGTAAAACTGAAGGTAAAACCTAAAGGTACACTTCACAATTTGTTAACCCTATATGTATTTCATGATCTCCAGCACCATACCAGTGTCTGCATAGTGAAAACTTGATTGATGTTCTACATTCTATAGTCAAAAACATACGAGAAAATGTTCTAAGGAAATGACCCTATATGATGTCATTAGGGGTTGAACATAAAATAAAATGGTGAAGTGTCGATATTCACTTGGCTTGCAATCAGGAGCCAGTTATTAATGCTTTAGAAATGCACTTAGAAATGCTTTAAAAACTAACCCTGATGTGAAATCATACAACATTATTTGCAATGGTTCACTGTATGTGTGAGTAAGTAAGTGTTAGGAAGTGCAAGTGTGTATACAATGCCTGTGATGAGAACGTGTGCATGGATGTACGACATGTGTGTATGTTGACATCTGTTTTTGTGTTTACACACACACATTAGAAGCCCACCTGTCTGTGTGTCATGCACTCTCTGCCCTCACTGGGTGACCGTGACCAACGGCGGTCCTGGTCGCGGTCCTGTTCACGGTCCTGGTCGCGGTCCCTGTCTCTGTCCCGGGGCTGCCTGTGAACGTACTCGGGGCGGTCGCGGTCGCGGTCGGGGGCGTAGCGCTCCTTGTCCACGGAACCGTGGTGGTGGTGGTGGTGGTGGTGGTGCTTGCGGTCTTTGGGCCGGCCGCGGTCTCTGTCGCGGTCGCGGTCCTTCTCCTTGGGTGGCAGGTCACCTGACTGCGTGGTCGTGCTCAGGTCTGTGCCCAGCCCTGCCGGGGGGAGGAGGTGGGGCAGGATGGGTCACCGTGGTTACTTGGTTCTGGTTTCTACTCAAGTCTTTCGACAGAACAACAATCCTACTAGCTGTTTCTCCTCTCGTACTCTCTCACGGACCACTTTCTGGATCACACAGGCATACACCCTCACACACCGATCC
>NC_139663.1:20091700-20095648 GCF_951799395.1 Argentina silus
GTGGGGTGACCAGCAGGTCCAAGGTCTTCTGGGAGAGATTGGGCCAAATCGCCATCATCTCCTTCCTCAGCTCAGCGTCCATCTGGTGTTTGTCTATACCACCTACATACACACACACACAATAGCTCACACACACACACACACACACGCACGCACGCACGCACACACACACACACACACACACACACGAGTACAATCACGCAGGCAGGCACAAACACACACACACACACACATACACACACACATTCACAAGCAACCACATCCACACCCACATGTACACATCGATACAAATAATCATAATGCCAAAGAAGCATAAGAACGAACGTACACACATAAAAACACAAAAACAAGAATTGGTTTCCGTTAATAGTGGCAAGCACTGACACACCCAGCAGTTTCAACGTGTGGTACGGACCCTCTTTGTCATCAACTCTGCGGATCAGTGTCACATGCTGAACAACCGAACCTGGAAACACTTTCATAAATTCAACAAGTACACTTTATTTGGATAGTCCCATACAGATGATCTATAGGCCGACATCATATTCAATAAGCACAGGCTGTCAGTGTCATTTGAGTGTCACCACAGCTAAGCCTACAGAAGCAGTTTGGAATGATTGACACCAAATAAATCCCATGAGTAGTTTGTCGGTTGTCTGAGCACCTACAGATCATCTGCAACTCCAGGAATCTCAAAATAAAGTGAGACCCTAGAACTCAAATGACACTGGAACCACTTGTGGCTACGGTAACTACTGTTGCCCACGCTTGGGATCAATTCCATTTCACTTCCTGAAATGACTAAAGGGAAATGGAATGAACCCCGACCACCTGACAAACCAACTCAACAGGACAGACTCTAGTAGAAAGAGAGCGAGAGAGAGAGAGGTACTTAAGATACAGAAGGAGAAGCGGAGGGACCGAGGTTTCTGGGGACAGGATGCAGACACACACCCCCTAGCAGACTGCTCTACGACAGGGAAGACAAGAAAAAGGCAGAAAAGAGATTGTGAAAAAGGGGCAAGGAAAATAGAGGGGTTCCAAACCTTCCGTACCCTTGGCGATCTTGATGTCGAGCGCCGTGCGGATCAGCGCCATGAGGGTGGAGTTGAAGTGCACCGAGTTGTCGTCGGCGACGGGGAGGTCCATCCGCAGTAGCCTCTGCGGGAAGAGCCAATCAGGGGAGAGGGGTGAGAAGATGGCTGGGCGTGTCACAGGAAGTGGGGGTGTGGGTGTGATCTGAACCTCCGGGAGACGGGGGGGGAGGGGTTTAAGGGGGGGTGGGGGGCGGGGGAGAGGAGGGAGAGGGAGAGGGGATGGAGGGAGGGGGGAGCTCTGTATGGCATTGTAGCAGGTTTGGTGAGTCCTGTCCGTCCGTCCGTCCATCTTTGCATCTGTCAGTCAGAGCTGTCAATGTCTCCAGCTCTGTTACCCCAGTAATGGCGACTGTGAGTCTTATACTGGGTACTGTCTGTGCAAAAACCATGCATGTGTGCTTGTTTCAATCATTTAGCCGTTTCTTGGTGGCCGAAAAAGTTTACCATGATCTCAAACAGCCTGTGAGAGCCAAAGGGGGAAAAACAGTTCAAGACATAAAGGTCACAACTGACTGCTGTGTCATGATTGTGTGATCATATTGAGTATTTGTAGAGTATTTGTAGAGTATTTGTAGAGTATTTGTAGAGTATTTCTGCTTCGATATCGTTGTATTAGTGGGACCTCACAGGTTTACAAGAGCCACAGTGATCACGGCATCCTGATAAGAGCAGGAAGAGATACAGAGCAGATTGCTACAGTATCTGCCACTTCCAGAGCCCCCCCTGGTGGAGTGGAGGTTCACACTAGAAACACAGACCAGGCGATTAAACGATAAACCAAAACCAAGGGTCATGGTGGAAGGGGGGGGGGGGGGGGGGTTGTATAGTCGTTTTCATTTATCGTTTATCCTCCTCTGGTCTTGTTGTCAGTAAGAGAGAGATGGACACAAGCCAAAAACACCAACACACACACACACACACTCACAGACGAGTGACGTTAAGTGTGTGTGTGTGTGTGTGTGTGAGAGAGAGAGAGAGAGAGAGAGAGAGAGAGAGAGAGACGACGGAAACACATTCAACGGCGACAACCCAGACATGCAGCAGACCATGCCAACCACCCCCGAACCCCCCTCCCAACCCCCCGACCTCCTTCTCCCTCCCTCCCTCCCTCCCTCCCTCCCTCCCCATGCAACATGCGGTGCACACACGTAAATGCCTCACGGGACAAGCAGCTGCGCAGCCGTACACAGAAAGCATCCTCTGTTGGCTTTTTTTTGTTCTAATTGAATAATCATGTTGTCTGGGTTGTTGGTTTAGTAGTGGTCGCTGGCAGGAGTGAGAATGAGAATGGTAGCGTCATTGAGGCCATATATATCGATCCTAAGTAAGATGGTGGGCTGTTTTGCAGAGAAAAGAGAGTGAAAGGCTCTATCCAGATTCTCTGATCTCTCAGTGAGCAATGGGCAGTGAAGAAGCCTTAAAGGGTTAATAGCTGAGAGCAGCATTCTGCGGTCAAAGAAAAATAGGAAAAAGAAGATGGCTGCCGAGGTGGCCATGTTTGTGAGGAAAGGTGCTGAGGTTGTGGAGTTAGAGCTCACTTAGAGGCTATGCCATTTTATTTCTAAGGGATCATGGAAAAGGACATCTTCGCTATCGGGAAAAATAAATGAAAAGATGGGGAGGGGAGGGGGGAGAGAGAGTTGTGATCTGCGTTTTTCCAAGCGAAAGGAGGGAAAGTCGAAGGATAAGAAGTCGAGAGCGTGTGAGGAGCGGGAAAAAAAAGGAGAAAATGGCAGACGGCAGAGTGAGAAACAGCGAGAGAGAGGAAGAGAGACAGAAAGGGAGAGAAAAGGGAGGTTTAAAGAATAAGAAAGAGGAGAGATCTACCACCACACAAGCCGGTTGAGTCCGTTACCCAGCAGTCCTGCCTGAAGACTCTACTGTCTCCACAAGAGCAACGCTACACCTGAGGGCTCATTGTTCTGTGGGTCAAAGGTGAAAGGTCAAGGGTGAGGGGCTTAGAGACCACTCTCATTGGTCGGGTAGTGATGGTGGGCGGGAATAAGGAGGAGGGGTTCTAGGTTTAGGTGTGTTTTGAGCAGCTCCCACCACCCATTCTGAATGGACACAGTTATTGTGAATAAGTGACCATTCATAACAGGGGTGGTTTGGAAGAGGAGAGGATAAAGGAGGAGTGGGGGGGGGGGCGGGCTGAGTCATTGCAATCACCTGAGGCCCAGGCAACAGGCCCAGTTGATGGGGGGGGAGGGGGGGGGGGGGTTTAAGGGTCAAAGGTGAAAGTTTGAGGAAGTGTGGTATTGTAGGGTAGTGGCATAGAGATATATGACTAGAGAAGGCACCGGCTATCTTTCCGCATTCATTACATTTGTGACAGCATGTCGTCAAGTGTCACTTCCTATGGAGCTGGGGAGGCGTCAGCCAATTGGATCAACGCATGGTCTTCTTCTCCTAATAGGTTTATCTATAGATTGTACAACAACTTTCAGCTGTATGACGCCATCTACTGGTGCCAAAAAAAAATCACTGACCTGAGACACTGGAGCTTGAGTTTGCAATAACACCTCCGGCGCAGGAGGTGGCAAGTGAATCCCCGACATCTGATTTACACCCACTCCAATCACAGAAAATGAGGACAAGTTGACATGGCACCACCCCAGTTCATTTCGGGGAGTGCGCCCTCTAGTGTTATAACTCTATGGCTAGTGGTTACATCAGAGTGACATTCAGGAGGGAGGCTGTTAGGACCGATGGGGGGAAAACAGAGGCGTGAGAGGATGGAGAGATAGAAGGGAGGGTAAGAGCAGAGAGGTGAAGCAGGGAGAGGAGAGATGAGGTTAGTCCAGAGGAAGGGGTGAGTAAGCAGAGGGTAGGAGAGAGGAGAAAGGCAGAA
>NC_139663.1:20103348-20105848 GCF_951799395.1 Argentina silus
ACTGGTATTCACTAATGACTTGGTATTCTATAAGCCCCCCCTCCAGAATGAGCATCAAACAGTAGACTACTGTACCTGGTCTTCGGGTATAGCCTATACCAGTGTTTTTACAATGGTGACATGTAAAGGATATGGCCATTCGGTGATCTTTTTGGCGTATTTTCTCACAAAGTTATCCTCGCTGAATATGAACAGCGAGCGGTTGACGGTGAAGCAGTTCTGGCGCACTGGGATGGGGTTGTAGAGGGCCATGGTCCGGGCTCTCTGCGCCATAGACTGCTTGTACATCCTCTGGCCCCCGGGGCCTCCGGGCGGGCCGCCCTGCCTGCTGCCGCCGCGGCCCGGGCCCCCTGAGCCGGGTCCTCCGCCATACCTGGACGGCACCTCGTCTGTGAACCGCGCCATTCTCTGGACACCAAATGCCAATCTTTACGAAGCAGCGGAGAAGGGGGAAATGCTCAGCGCAACCACACAACATTACATCCCATCTGCTTCAGGACTACTAATACACACAACTGTTTTCTTCTTCTGCTCCACCTGCATGGAGAGAATGATGCGGCCCTGGGTTCAGCAGACGAAGACGCCCATGTATCGGCTCCCTCTCGGTGCGGTAGTGTTAATGGGCAAGTGCGGGTGTGAAAAAAACAAACGTGCGGTTGGTTGGCTATCTTGGGCTGGTTGCACGACTTTAAGTGCAAAGGGTTCACGATTCCCCCTCAGTTTGTTTTATGTCCATAAAAATAGCACGAACTCCCAAATGTTGATTTGTCATATTCCAGAATGAGTTAGTATGAATGTTTCATGTTCTCCATGGCTGCTCCGTCTTCATCATCCTCTCGTCCGAAGCCTCTTTCTTGCTTTTCTTGGCGATTCAGTGTTTAACGGTCATGACTCCTGTTCTATTACACGTGCCTACAGCAATATTCAAACAAAACAAATGATCCAAATAAAAAAGAATAAAACAAATCCACACGCGTTTTTTTTTTCTCAACTGGGCATTTTGGTCGGTTGCCGAGGTTCGTTTCTGAGACTTAAAAGACCGACAAAAAGAGGAAAAAAACGTCAATTATTTATTTATTTTGTAACATCCGCAATGTTTGGTACAGTGTGGCTCTAATCTGTCTCCCGCCACCTCACACTCGCTTCACACGGGCGCACAGACAACCGGGCATCCCGAAACACGGAGAAATAACGTGACATTCGTTATTCGTTATGTCAATTGACCATCCTCAATCACATCGTCGTTGTAGTTGTATTCATATGTTGGTGTCAATTCAAGACTAACACAGTAACCAAATTAAATGTCTCTCATAAATTAGATGACATCCCCCGCGTCGCAATCATCATCTCTCCATCACCTGCACGGCGATCCGTACGTGGTCAAAGCCGAGGACAGCATAATCAAAGCCGGATAGAAGACGGCCACCGCTCTGTCTCACAGCCTCTCATGTTTTCCACCACCGGGTTGAGCGCAGTGCAGAAGCCGTGAAAAGTCACACACCATCCCCGCCCCGCAGAGTACCTTGGCCCGCTGAATTTCCCAGTGTCCTGCCCGTCCTCTCTCTCTCCTTGCTTCCAGAAGTGCGCTCCTCGGCCTCGTCTCTCCCTGTCCAGCGGCCCCTAGGGGAGGAAAGGAGGGTGGGAGTGATGGATGGAGAGGGAAAGGTGGGGGTCTATTTCTTTGGAAATCAGCCTGCGTGTTTTCAAAAAAGCACGTAGAACGCGAAATCGCCTCAGTAAACAGTTCAGTAAACAGTTTGAACTAGAATGAGCTCAATTCAGCACTGTATGCTTGCGACCAGCGCGGTGCCGACATGTGTGTGTGAGGCCAGCCGCTGCAGCGCATGACGCATGCAGCCCCCGCTCACACGCTCACACACTCGTTCGTTGCTCTCCGCGCCCCGTACGACTTCCAGACGCATTCACGGTGAGCAGCAACACCACACAGTCCGCTAGACTGGCTCTCTCATCGGCTACACATCCTTCGTGCAGTGAAACAATTAATTTAAAAAAATGCATAAAACACACACATTGACAATGAGCGGGGATGACATAGTCTAGCCTTTACACCTGCTTGGGGGGGGGTTGCATTGTGGGCTGTGCGTGGGGATACAGCTGCACCCCCTGGCGTGAGAGCGAGTGCATGTGCGCGTGTCTCGGTGTGTGTGAGGGAACGCAGAGAGAGAGAAAGGGAGAGAGGGGGAGAGATAAGAGAGAGAGTAGCGACATTGGGCTATTCTTAGCAGTAGACATTTGGAAATTAATGGACGGAACTCCCCCCCCCTCCTCTCCTCTCCTCTCCTTTCCTCTACTCTCCTCTTCTCAGAGGAGGCTCCGGCTCGCCAGGTTTGTTCAAGGTGCTAGCGTCTCTAGTGTCCCTATTTCATTGTCATTGCTGAGCATCCTAAATGTGAGACGACCGACAAAATAGAGAATAAATAAGACTGAATTTCGCTTTTCACACACAAGTGCGGGCAGGTGTTAGTGCTACAGAAAGGAT
>NC_139663.1:20110848-20130848 GCF_951799395.1 Argentina silus
TGTGCGTGCGGCGTGTGCATGTGCATGTGCGTGTGTGTGCGTGTGCGTGTGTGTGCGTACGTTTGTGTATCTGATGTATGTGTGTGTGTGTGTGTGTGTGTGTCCCCGCTGGTGCGACACACAGGCAGCAGCGACAGCAGTGCTGATGTAAGCACAATGCATTTTTTAACAGCTGGAATTATTTACCCGTTCACAAGTAGGGTACTGCTCATATATTATTTTATTTTTTTTTATTATTATTTTGTTTTGGATTCTATTCAATCTCCCTGCAAAGGCTATCTTTGTTAGGAAAAAATGTCTCATTCATATGCTCTGATGTAGAAAAAATTCTCATTTCATTGAGACTCTTGACAGCCACTTGCTCCCATTTTCCGTAGAGAAAAAGAGCAGAGAGGAGGGTAGCCTGTAAAGAGGAGGAGGGGTAGAGAAAGAGAGGACACACACACACACACACACACACACACACACACACACAGACACACACATACACACACACACAGAGGGAGAAAAGAAGGGAAAGAGAGAGAGGGAGATAGAGAGAGGAAGAGGGAAATAGAAAGAAGGGAAAGAAGAGAGAGAGAGTGAGAGAGAGAGAGGGAGAGAGGGAGAGAGAGAGAGAGAGAGAGAGGGAGAGAGGGAGAGAGAGAGAGAGAGAGAGAGAGAGGGAGAGAGGGAGAGAGAGAGAGAGAGAGAGAGAGAGTGAGGCTAACCTGTCCTTAGTGTAAGTAGGGCAACTGCTCCTTCGCTGGGGAGGCTGGTGATGAAGTCACCAGAATATCTGCTCCCAGCACTCCTTCCTATTCCTCCCCCTCTTTCTTCACCCTCCCCTCTTCTCCCTGCTCCACCTCTCTCTCTTTCTCCCTCCACCATCCTTCCCCCTCTTTTTTACCCTGCCCTCGTCTCTCTGGCCCATCTCTCTATCACTCCTCAAGCCACCATCTTTGTCATCAGTCTCCTACGTCCATCTCCCAAAATACCTCAACTACTTCTCTGTCCAGTCCCCTTCTTTGCTTGCTTCCTTCCTTCCTTCCTTCCTTCCTTCCTTCCTTCCTTCCTTCAGTCTCTCTTCATCCTGTGTATTGAGATTGAGATCAATTGAGATGATTTATTTATTAATTTATTAATCTCCTTTATCAATCGGTCAATACAGCAGCAGCCGCCATACAAGCGAAAGACACAATCGCTCATTCGAAACAGTCGCAATACATCGCCAGTACATAGACCAAGAGATATGTAGATAGGTTTGTGCTTGGTGCTAGACGAATGTGCAAACACCAGCAGTTTCATCAAAATTCAATCACTCTTTAAGGTCCAGCATGTCTTTTTGCATCTTACTGCCCCGGCTGGCCACACTGATGAAGGGGGGAAACCTAATCTGCCCCCCCTCCTCTTGTGATCCCTTCCCCCGATGAGCCAAATGGCCAACGTGAACTCTCACTTTAAAGTTGAGTGACTCTCTGGGAATGTTTGAATACTGTGTCATCTGTAACAGATAAGATGATGTCTGATTGGTTCACCCGGACAACAACTCTTAAATGCTGATGGTTGAAAGGCAGGTATAAAACAGAATGTTGAGGAACAGATCTTCTCTTTGTCTTCCTGTCTGGTTCCAGCTGTATGTCTGTGAGTATGCAGGTCTCTCTCTCTCTCTCTCTCTCTCTCTCTCTCTCTCTCTCTCTCTCTCTCTCTCTAATGGTTCTTTATGATGTATTTGCCTCGTAATAGATGTATATAATAGATGTATATAATAGATGTATATAATAGATTTGTTTACAATTAAAGCCTCATTTGATTTGTTATCATTTGATAATTCTTACTCTAGTCAACCCAATATTTATACATATTGTTAATTAAATTGAATGGAGTCAGATTATTAATATTACAGTATGCTTTGTTAGTAACTATACAAAGCCAGACTTCCCTGCCAGTCCTTCCTATTGAAACTTCAACTTCAACCTCAACTTCAACTTCAACTATCACCAGCAGTGTCTGCTGGTGGTATTCCTCTCTCCTGTACTAATCAGGGTTGGGGTCAATTCCACAAATTCAACACAAATTCCATCTTCTCTCTTCTAATTCAGAATCAATTCAATTGCCTTAAATTCTTTTTTTTTTTTTGTAAATTCTAAGAATTCAATTTCCAGTTCAATATTTCCTCCAGAACAATACCTTAGTACCCCCCCATCCCTCTAATGTGTTAACCCCATCCATCCACCACTCACCTCCGTGTAGGCCCTGATTATATCCTACAGATCTTCAGTTGCAAAACATCTTGCACCAACACATATGACTCTCTACTTCAGACCCAGTACCAATCTTATTTTACATCCATCTGTGAGAGAGATGGGAGGTAAAACCAAAGGCCAAGTTTGACCAGACCCTCTGAGCATTGTGGGAAATGAAGTGTCTGGGAAATGAGCTCTATTCATTCATTCACTTCTATCTGCAACATTCAGAGCATTGCTCCCTCCTGCTCCATCTACCTGAACGCAACTTGTTCAACAATAACACAGATTTGTGGTGCCCTACTAAACACAACACTGGTTACCCGGGGCTAGGATAAGGAAGTCTAAGTTGAGAATGTTGGCCACTGATGACTTCAGTTGAGCCTCCTGGATATCCAATATAGGTTACAATCAATATGGTGGCA
The DNA here is from genome assembly GCF_951799395.1 of Argentina silus. Lineage (NCBI taxonomy): Eukaryota > Metazoa > Chordata > Actinopteri > Argentiniformes > Argentinidae > Argentina > Argentina silus. The sequence goes on from NC_139663.1 coordinate 20,113,499, forward strand.
CATCACTTCGTCAGCATTCTGACAAGACTACTTCCTCTTGATGAGAAAAGCTTGGAGGAGCGAGTGGGGGGGGGTGATGAGGTGTGTAACGCAGTTACCCATGCACGCATTGGGAGACCTCTCTCTCTGCCATCTCTTTCTCTTCCTCTCCTCCTCCTTCTCTCTCCTCTTTCTAACCTGTCTCTAACCTCTCTTCCGTCTCCCTCTTCTTTTACCCTTCTCCTTCCTCTCTCTCTCTCTCTCTCGTTCCCCCTCTCCCTTCCTCTGTTTCTCTCTTTGTGTTTATGTCCCAAAGCCATGAGAGCAGTGGCCTCCTCAGCAGAACTCAACTGACGTCCCGTTGTTGCTGTGTAGGCTAGCAGCGGGTCTGACCAATGGAACTAGCCGTGCCTTCATTCAGGCAAACCGCCACTGGCCGACCTTCACAATTAATGACGGTTACTGTCATTGCAGTCATTGCAGCCTAATCGAGGGAGAAGAGCCTGTCAGTGTGGGGTTCGGGCATTACACTGATGTCAGTACGATGATGGTACTAGACAGTGTGTGCATGCGTGTGTGTGTGTGTGTGTGTGTGTGTGTGTGTGTGTGTGTGTGTGTGTGTGTGTGTGTTTGTGTCAGCTTGTGTGCATATAAGCAGAGAATCTATAGTATATACAGGAGTATATTCAAATATTTCCAAGGGCAATTTATATCTATGGTTAATATGAGGCAAATAGATAATTATTTTACAGCATTCCAATTAGACAGAAATTGTTAAAAGGGCTGTATTATCTGCTTCATTTAGCACATTGTTAGTAGGCTTTGCAATCAAAAGTGTAGTCTTATATAGAGATGAAAATCTGTTAGTATGACAATGTTTATATTTCATTATCAGTGGAAAGATAATTTAGGACAATTGCTAAGCACACAGTTTTTAAAAACATTTTGGAGATTTTTTGCTTTTTGTAGCTGCATTACGTCAACGTCATTTGTCCCCAGAGCCATACAACTATACAATATGTCAATCAAAGACAAAGAGATGGACTTCTCTGCATAACCTCCACCCTCTGTATCACATTACTGTCCTGTACCTTACTGTTTCACCTCATTAATTACCATGTTTACTGGCTATGCTAGGCCTTGTACACAGCCCCTACCTCCCTTAAAGCACTTTTAAAAAATGCACTTTTAAAAAAATTGTCCATATTTATTTAGCCCATATTTAGTAATTAGTTATTAGTATTTAATGCTGGTCTCCTGACCTATAATTGCACTGTCTTGCCTTACCTTTTTGCACCTCACCAAATCATACTTGAACCATCTTGTACCACAGGGTCAGTCCCTGCCCTGTCACCCTTATCATACAGCCTCAGCACATCAATGTGGACTTGTTTGTTACCTAGTATTTAGTATATTTTTCTCAGTATCTTTATTCTTATCTGTCTATAGCGTTCATATAGACTTCCTGTTTACAATCGTGCTTATGTTGTATGTTGTATGTTGTATGTGTATGTTATGTGTGATGTCTCTATGTCTTTAAGCTACTTGGAACCTGAATTTCCCCTAGGGATAAATAAAGTTTCTATCTATCTATCTATCTATCTATCTATCTAATGTTAAAGGAGAAGGAGAAGTTTGTTGGAAGTCTGCCACCTCCTTAAGAATGATTGAATGTTACATACCAGACCTTCAACTGTCCTTACTGCTCCTTACTGAGGCACGCCCTCTGCTACCACTGCCAGCACTGTTTTACTGAGGCACGCCCTCTGCTACCACTGCCAGCACTGTTTTACTGAGGCACGCCCTCTGCTACCACTGCCAGCACTGTTTTACTCACTTGAAAGAACGGCTGTCCTTTGAAGGGCCGCGATATAAGTGAGAGAGGGATAGTGTGTGTGTGTGTGTGTGTGTGTGTGTGTGTGTGTGTGTGTGTGTGTGTGTGTGTGTGTGTGTGTGTGTGTGTGTGTGTGTGTGTGAAGAGAGAGAGAAAATGTGAGGGGTAAGTCATATGAGAGTAATTTCAATGTATCACTCATGATGATAATGAAGTCTTTGATAGAGGTGCAGACGTTATACCAGAAACAATCAGAGCTCTAACACTATACTGTCACCCAGTGTCAAAGAGTGGTACTGTAAGTGTCCTGTCCCTTATCTCCTATCCCTCCCAGGGCTGTGGTACCTGCAGAGCAACAGACACTCTGTAGATGTGTAGAGATGAGGAGATGGGAGGGGCTCCCAGCCAACACATTTCTCTTATTCCACTCCTAAAGGTGGATTAGTTGTGTGTTATTGTTTGTGTCATGTAAACCTCAAACATTTAGCAGAAGCTCTTGTCCAGAGCGACTTACAATAAATATGTCCGCCTAAAGTAGGTGAAACAACGATACGTAAGTAAGAATCAGAATCAAAATTCTGACGTGTGCTTGTTTTTACTCATGTTCTCAGATTTACTAAGAAAAAGCTAATAAGTCAAATGATGCAGAGAGCTAAAACGGCCAAACGGCTTCTATGTAGTTAGTGCGTCAGTGATAAAAAAAAAAAAAAAAACACTACTTAAAACAACTAGCCCGTCGCGTTGTTGTCTTCAATAACTTTCTTGTTTGTTTTGGGGTTGTTGTTGTTTTTTTATTATTATTATTAATTATTTTATTTTTTTGGGGGGGGGGGGGGTAAGGAGTCTACAGAGGAATGGCTAAATGCAGCAGCCAGCCCAGCGTACTACAATTCCCACAATGCTATGTGTTTTCAAAATGGCTACACGTCAGAATTCGACTTCTCTCACCAGAAAAATCAACAAAACATAGCTAAACTAGAAACATATTTTACTTATTTATGCTATAAGCCTAAACAGACTAAATAACGTAGTCATCGGAAGCATGATATTACTGCAAGTTGTGAGACGACTCCCTAAACGACCTCTGCGCAGTCGCTCGTCTTGTCTGAGTTCCGCAGCAAGTTGTTCTGGACCTGCGAAGAGCGGCCCGCTCCATTTGAAACATGACCAGCTCATTTACGGTTCGACCGCAGGCATCGTTCAAAGGCTACAGAAACAAGTGGAGGTCAGGACGGACTTCATAAGCGAGGAAGAGGAGAGTGCTCTTATCAAAGAACTTGAGCCGGTGTTGAGGAAAAAACGATACGAATTCGACCACTGGGATGATGTAAGTGCTCGAACCAGACCTTTAGAATCGAGTTGATTTGCCTTCAAGCAGTTGATCCGAGATGACAGATGTCAGTGGTATCTAGCTATAGACAGGATAGTAGGCTAATTGGTCTTTCCGTCTACTGCCATAGCAACTAGGGAGTTTTTCAGGGCCTAAAAAGTGTAAAGTTCTTGACTGGCCAAGTCACTCTTGAGATTTAAGTCCAGTTTAACATGCAATTCAAACAACAACTGAAGATTGCTGCAGACCATCACCAGAGAAGATACTCAGCTATTTCTGGGGTCAACGGGTCGCAGACTTCAGGGGGACTATGTACAGTTAGGTCCGGAAATATTTGGACAGTGACACAATTTTCATAATTTTGGCTCTGTACGCCACCACAATGGATTTTAAATGAAACAATCAAGATGCAATTGAAGGGCAGACTTTCAGCTTTAATTCAAGGGTTTGAACAAAAATGTCGTATGAAACGTTTAGGAATTGCAACCATTTTTATCCACAGTCCACCATGTTCAGGGGCTCAAATTAACTATCATAAATAAAATGTTCATTTTTAATACTTTGTTAAGAATCCTTTGCAGGCAATGACTGCCTGAAGTCTGGAACCCATGGACATCACCAAATGCTGGGTTTCCTCCTTTGTGATGCTTTGCCAGGCCTTTACTGCAGTTGTCTGTGTTGTTTGAATATTCCACTTCTTTGCCTTAAAAAAACTCCTGGGTTGCTTTCGCAGTATGTTTTGGGTGTTGTTTTGAAGCGCCGTCCAATCAACTTTGCTGAATTTGGCTGAATCTGAGCAGACAGTATATCCCTAAACACTTCAGAATTCATCCGGCTGCTTCTGTCTTCTGTCACATCATCATCATCATCATCAATAAACACTAGTGACCCAGTGCCATTGGAAGCCATGCATGCCCATGCCATCACACTGCCTCCACCATGTTTTATAGATGATGTGGTATGCTTCGGATCATGAGCAGTTCTCAAGCCTTCTCCATACTTGTTTCCTCCCTTGATTCTGGTACAGTTTCATCTTAGTTTCATCTGTGCAAAGAATGCTGTTCCAGAACAGGGATGGCTTTTTTAGATGTTTTTTTGGCAAAGTCTAATCTGGCCTTTCTATTCTTGAGGCTAAACGTCCTCTCGATTCCTTTGTATGTCTTGACATGTGAAGAATTGACAATAAAGCCACTTTGTTTCTCACTCGCCCACGGTGAGACAGATAAAGTGCCCAGGCACAACAGATAACACATACTAAAAGTAAAACATTCAATAAAAATAATTTAAACAGTTCAATCACTGTCACGATCAACGACACCCAATGGAGCCATGCCCTTTCACCCTTTTTTAAATGAAATCACAGACAAGCTCTGACTTGTGATCCACACACCAGGCCATCCATGGATACCGGGAGACGGAGCGTGTCAATTGGGGCAGTGCGTGCGAGGAGGCACTGGCTCGCCTCAGGGCTGTGGCCTTCCATGAGGGAAGCTCCCTCCTTGGCCCTGTGCACGTACTGGACCTGGACAAGGCTGGCTACATCAAACCCCACATTGACAGTGTCAAGGTAAGCTGCTTCCATTAGGCAACCCCCCTATGGCGCTTACCTAACCCTAATTGAAACTATAGTGACAAGCTGAGCGTAGAATTTAGTGTAGGCTGAGTATAGGCCACTGGAATATTGAGGTATTGAGTATAGGCCACTGGAATATTGAGGTATTGATTATAGGCCACTGGAATATTGAGGTATTGAGTATAGGCCACTGGAATATTGAGGTATTGAGTGTAGGCTGAGTATAGGCCACTGGAATATTGAGGTATTGAGTATTGGCCACTGGAATATTGAGTATTGTAATAATATGATGTGCCAGTGCACATAGCAGTGGACATTCGTTTTTTTAGATTAGATTCATTAGATTAGATTCAACTTTATTGTCATTGTGCAGAGTACAAGTACAGAGACACCGAAATGCAGTTAGCGTCTAACCAGAAGTGCAAAAAGCAGAAAAGTGCAGTGTGAACAATATATACAGGTAGTGCAGTATATGAACAGTATAAGTAGTGCAGTGTAGCAGTATATGTATTAGCAGTAACATTATAAGCAGAATGAATAGAATTTTCATTTAAAAAAAAAAAAGTACCTTGTAGGTAAAATGTAAAAACAAATACTGGACTTAGATGCTATGTACCAGTCAGTCCTTACACATTTACCCATCTCTCCCCACTCTCACATCGCCCCACCCACAACAAATCTTTAATCACACCCCTCTCCCCCTCTCTATTTCTCTCTCAATTTCCCTCTCTGTCTGTTCCCCCTCCTTCTCCCCTCCCTCTCAGTTCTGTGGCAGCACCATCGCAGGCCTCAGCCTGTTGTCAGACAGTATCATGCGCTTGGTGAAGGAGGACGATGCAACCGAATGGCTTGACATGCTTCTACCCCGACGCTCTCTCTACATCCTCAGGCAAGCATGCAGTCGTTCTAGAGGCCATGAGTGCCTCTACTACTGCCTCTGCTACTGCTAACTCATATACTGCTTACACTGCACTACTTATACTATACTGCACTACCTGTATATACTGTTCACACTGAATCTAATCTAATCTAATCTCAGAGTGCCTCTGTCTGAGCTAGTTTCATCATGCAGGTTATGTTGTATGAAACCAAACATTGTGAGACTCAATAGTGTAATGAGTGTTGAGGCTGACTGATGGATTTCTTTTGGGCATCTTTACCAGGGACCAGGCCAGATACGTCTTCACTCACGAGATCCTTAAAGACGACGACTCCATTTTCTCTGGACAGAGAGTGCCTCGTTATCGCCGCGTTTCCGTCATCTGTCGAAACCTTCCTGTTTGAATCCAACGGACCGGAGAGCAGTGAATGCAGTCTTTCTGGCTGTAGCCGACATAGCACACAGTGTGGGGAAATCTTATATAGGCTAAAACATTTTTTTTTCACTGTGGGAGAGACTTAAACTAAATAAAAAAAAAACTGTTTCTTGTGAGAAAATGTGGAGTGTCTCTGGAGTAGCAAAGTCGGTGTAGTGTATTTTGCTCTGACCAGAAGAAGGCCTGATGTGTTATGTATAAGCCTACAGTATTGTGCACTTGAAATGTTGCAGCATGCAGTTGGCCACTCAGCTTCCTGTATTTGTCGAGAAAGGTTTTCTTCATTCAAAGATGTTTAAAGCAGCTGTCAGTGATTTTATTTCAAGTTATTTAAATAAAATGATGTACTCCTTGATTAGTCATTATTTTTGACACCAAAATACCTTTTTGAAAGTGCTGTACCTGTTCATAACCAAATAAATAAGGAATGTTTTGTTAATGTTTCTGTTGACAGGAGATTTTGTAAACAAATGGTGTGTAGAAAAATAGCGAGAGACAGGCACGTAGGAAGGGGGGGTGCAGCTGCACCCTGTCATCGGGTGTTTTTATTGGTTTTCATTTACGCAGATCTGGCGTTCTTGTGATGGTGTGTGTCAGTATGTGGAAGTTTATGCGCGTCATCTAGGCTTAAATTGTGGGACTGCTGTTGGATTCTACGCTCTTCACTCGCACTACCCACTGGAGAATGTTATTTTCCCATCAAAAGTCACCAGAATTGCTTGTTTAAAAGGTGATGGGTAACATCGGAATCGGGCCAAAATGAGAGGTGTTCACCTTACTCCATCTCCATCTTACGTTGCTCTCTCACTACACGCGATTACTTTGTGGTTGTGCGCGTAGACATAAACACCTGCTAGACTGTAGCTGAGGATTGGATGAGTTGGGATTGATATACTGACATATACACTGCTCAAAAAAATTAAGGGAACACTTAATCGTCACAGTGTAACACCAAGTCAGTTAAACTTCAGGGATATCAATCTGCCCATTTAGGAAGCACAAGTGATTGTGAATCAATTTCACCTGCTTTGGTGCAAATGAAAGTGACAACAGGTACAGACCGGTTTGGCGGTGGGTCAGTGATGGTCTGGGGAGGCATATCCTTGGAGGGTCGCACAGACCTCCATGTCATAGCCAAAGGTACCCTGACTGCTGTTAGGTACCGGGATGAGATCCTCAGACCCATTGTCAGACCTTACGCTGCTGCAGTGGGCCCTGGGTTCCTCCTAGTGCAGGATAATGCCCGGCCTCATGTGGCCAGAGTGTATAGGCAGTTCCTGGATGAAGAAGGCATTGATACCATTGAATGGCCCCTGACCTAAATCCAATTGAGCACCTATGGGACGTTATGTATCGGTGCATCCGACGCCACCAAGTACCACCACAGACTGTCCAGGAGCTCACTGATGCCCTGATCCAGGTCTGGGAGGAGATCCCCCAGGACACCATCCCCCGACTCATCAGGAGCATGCCCAGACGTTGTCGGGAGTGCGTACAGGCACGCGGGGGCCATACACACTACTGAATCACATCATGAGTTGCCGTGATAAAATTCATACAAGTTGGATCAGCCTGTGATTTGAATTTTTTACTTTGATTTTCGGTGTGATTTTGAATCCAGCCCTCAATGGCTTGATGACTTTGGTTTCCATTGACCGTTGTTACGTCATTTTGTTCTCAACAAATTATACAATGTACATCAGTAAAGATTTTCAACTTGAATAATTCGTTCATCAAGATCTGATGTGTCCCTTAAGTGTTCCCTTAATTTTTTTGAGCAGTGTATATTAAACGCTCTCGTGATCAGAGCTGTTTATCGGGTCCGAACGGGTGCACTCGGATAAATCAGCTGTCATTTACCTGAGACGCGATCATTACATGCTTTTCACTCACATTGTTATTCTCCCAACAAAAGTCACCAGAATTGCTTGTTTAACAGGTGATCAGATTTGGCCAAGTATATTTGCACATACAGGAAATTGACTTGGTGAGGTTGGTGCATGGGGCATAAAAAAACAATAGCAAATATTGACAAAAAATTTACAAAATATTAACAAAATAGCAATAACAAATTTACAAAATAGAACAATAAAACAGTATATTTTGTAGGCTATACGAGGCTAAGTGGCAATGAGGCTAGAAATGGGTATGGGGCAAGTACACTATAAATTAGACTGATTTTAAATAATTATAAATTATAATTACCCCCCTCACAACATTTAGGCAGCACCCCCTTGCGAAATATACTACGTCCCTGGCGAGAGATAATTATTAACATTATTTGGGCGCCATTAGGCTACTATGGTACTAACTATTGATATAAGACGCCATTACTTCAAACACATAATTTCACCAATAGGCTAAGACAAAATATTTGCACACCTTGATGATGTGTTTAATGATGAATCGCCGTTACCTCCAAACTTGTCCCAGTGGTGTCGGAGATGAAGAGTGTGACACTTTCCGATCTAATAAAATTCTTGCCGGCCACCACAATAGTTGCCAAACAGGATTATCACCGAGAGATGTGTCTTCCAGGAGCCACTGCCAGGAGCTCACTTCACTACTTGTCCAGGGCTTGGCGGAAAAGCATCTTGTACACGTACCGATTTCATTTCAGGTAAAACAATCAAAGGATTAGCATAAAGATTTGATTATTGGCAAATATGTATCGAATACTTTAAAGAGTAGAGTTGTTACGGATTCATATAGGTCTATCATAAAACATTTTACAATCTCCCTGTCAATGGTTTCCTTAACATTTAGTGTTCAAAGGTCAGTTTTTATGAGCACTTTTCATTATTTTCAGTGGCTGGGCACGGCATTTGAGACTTCCATAAGGTACGATATCCAACTATTTTTTTGTTGATGCTGTTTTCCTATATAGCATACACAAGAAACCATAAATTTCATTTATTGGACTGAAATGAATGTATCTTAATGTAAGGCAACTCATTGTTGAGTGGAAATTGTAATGTTGTCACATTAAAGCCGTGGATACAAAGCGACTATATAAACAACTCGGCGACAACTAGAAATAGGGGTAGATAATAAAAGTGTAGCCTACAGGTTTGCCAAATAAAAATGGAGAGCATGGGCTATAAATGCAGAATATTATTTTACTTTCTAGTGTATCTATTTAAAGGCTACTTTTTTGATGTTGTTAAATGTAGGCTGTTATTTACTGTTTCATATAGGGACAGACGGAATGACTTGGCTGCTAAAACGGAGTCAAATGAAATTCCCGTTCCCGTTGCTACAGATTCTAGACTTTTATAGCCCATATTATAAACAACCATAGTAATAGGAGCAACGTTTTGCTAAGCCATAATAGCAGTGCTGGGGAAGCTCATCTGAAATTGTATTTAACTAAATTACCAATTACCAAACTAAAGCTACAAAAGTAAGTTCACTACATGAAAACTACTTCATCCAACACATGACAGTCAGTCACTGAAAGATGGCAAGTCCATATGACAGAAAGCGTGCTATGAAATCACTGAGAGAGAGAGAAAAACTGGTAATGTGGAGCAAAGTCGGCAGGCCAGAGGCAGTGGGGGAAGAAATAAGGAAGAAATAACGAAATCTGAAGTTCAAAGACTGGAATAATAGTTAAATCCCCCCCCCAAAAAAACAAAAAAAACAATTCAATTTGGCTACAGTTCTGAGCTGCTTTAACCACTTCAGAATACATGAAATAGGCCAATCAAACCCTAACCCTAACCTTAACTAACCCTTTTCTGCAACAACGTGAACTCTCTCTCTCTCTCTCGCACACACACAGATGTGTTCGCAGCCACAGGCGGGGCGAATGCGCGTCCTTGTGACTGGGGGATCTGGATTGGTGGGCAAGGCTATCGAGCACGTGGTGAAGGAAGAGGGCGGGAGTCTGGAGGGGGAGGAGTGGACCTTCCTCTCTTCTAAAGACGGCAACCTTGTGTAAGTGACGTCACAGCGACCTGATATTATTTATTTAATTCTAAGAACTTTTTTTTTAATCTCTGTGCATAAAGTCAGTCTGGCCCACTTTTGTTTCTGGACCTAGAAGTGCTGGGTCCACTAGGTCCTTCATCTTCCATTTGGGTTGTTGAAAGGCACCGTCAGTGATTTCTGCATGTGGGGATTTCTAGGACATACTGTATGTGTTGACATCCCATGAGAGTCGCATTACTTTGACAAAACATGGTTTGAAGTTATACATACAGTGCCTTCATTAAGTATTCACCCGCCTGGACCTTTCCACATTTTGTTGTGTTACAACCTGACTTTAAAATAGATTTAATTGAGATGGCATGTATCTGCAAAATATACCCCATAATGTTGAAGTGAAAATTATCTTTTGGAAATGTTTTGAAATTAATTAGTCTTAAGTCAATAAGTATTCACCCCCTTTGCTATGGCACTCCTAAAATTAGCAAAAAGGTATTCAACAAGTGACTCAACCGGTTGAATTGACTCCATCTGAGTGCAATAGATCAGGGGTTCCCAAAGTGGGAAAAGTGGGACCCCCGGTGGGTCGCGAGACGCCGAGGGGGGGTCGCGAGATGATTTTCAGAATCCTCTTGATGTGACCCCTGCGGTGATTACGACAGATTAACGACAGTATCATTTGCAGGTGACAGGTCATTTTACAGCACCACAGTAAACATCACAGACGTCACACACACGTCAGTGTGTACCTGTAGATTTCTTCTGAATACCTCAAATCAATACACTAGGCTTTAAGCCTAGGATATTATTTTTCAAAATGAAACGTGGGTTAATACCGACCAAAGACACGGCAGAGAGGCCAGCGGAGAAGGCAGCAGAGGAGAGCGGAGAACCGCCGTCAGAAAGGCCATCGACTTCTGGCGCGGGAGGAGGAGAAGGAGACCACCGTAAGGGGGTCCATAAGCAGTCGGACCAGCCTTCCTCCAAGTGTCGCAAGTATCGAGAGGAATATATCTAGTATGGATTCACATGCGTCGTTATCAATGAAGTACAACATCCCCAATGTGTAGTGTGCACTGAGGTGCTTGCACATTAGAGCTTAAAGCCCGTAAAAATGCTCAGACACTTGAAAACTAAGCACCCCTCTCTTGCCGCTAAACCAGCAGATTCTTTCCGCCGAAAGGAGAGAGAATTGCAAGGCCAAAAGAAAGTCATAACTAACCAAACAACAATCCCTACCAAAGCTCAAAAGGCATCATATGAGGTGGCATATTTAATTGCACAGGCAAAAAAGCCACACACAATCGGGGAAACCCTAATAAAACCTGCTGCTATCGCTATGAGTCGGACAATGCATGGGGATAAACAGGCGCGGGAGCTAGAAGCAGTGCCGCTGTCTGACGGGACCATATCCCGGCGCATCACGGACACAGCCCAGGACATAAAGTGTCAGCTGATTGACAGAGTGAAGAAAGGGAAATATGCTTTGCAGTTAGATGAATCCACAGATGTATCAAACTCTGCCCAGCTGCTTGTTTTCGTCAGATACAGTTTTGATGGAAAACTTAACGAGGACATGCTGTTTCGTTTTGCTGATTTGAATTTATGTAAATGGTGTGATGGAGAGTTCCTGAATGGGCTTGTTCAGTCTCATTGCACCATGCATCTGGAAACAGACAAAGTAAAACAACTCAGGGTCTCACCTAACGTTTTCATAAATGGAAATGAAGCGCATGCTCTGAACTGATTTGATATGGATGCTAAATAAAGATGTTGGTCCCAAAACCCTGATAATAACACACAGGCAAAGCCTACCGGACAGAGCATGCGTGGCCTGCTCTCAGGTAGCTAGTCACAGTGCCTTCGGAAAGTATTCAGACTCCTTCACTTTTTCCATATTTTATTGTGTTATAGACTCAATTTAAAATGGATTAAATTAAAAGGATTTGTCATCAATCCACACACAATACCCCGGAATGACAAAGCGAAAAAAACACATTTTTTTGAAACTTCAGTAAATTTATTAAAATTGAAATACAGAAATACCTCATGAACATAAGTTTTCAGACCCGTTGCTATGACATTCAATAAGTTGAATTGAGTCCATCTTAATGCAAGGATAATAGTTCATGTAATTTTGGAATTCATATCTTTGGTTTTATAGGGTCTCTGATTTGCATAGTAATCACACTGTGTAGATTAGGATGTCACTACCAACTAAGCAAATTTCATAATTTTCTCTTGATCCTGACAAACTCCCCCAGTCCCTGCCAGTGACAAACATACCCATAACTTGATGCAGCTACCACTATTCTTCACACAAGAGATGGTGCGGAAACTGCATTGCATGTGCTGGATTTCCACCAAACCTAATGCTTTGTAGTAAAACCAAATAAACACATTTCCAGCCACTTTCTTTGCTGTATCACTTGAATTCATCGTTACAAACACAATTATGGATATGAGAGATTATTTTCCATTAAGGGATTATTTTTGGCCACTTGGTTATAGACCAATTTTGTAGAGTGACTGAGATTATGTTGTCCCATCGACTGTGCTTTTTCCTCTCCACCATTCAACTTTGTAGATTTTTGTAAGTCTCCCCAGGCCTCAGGGTCGCATTCCTGAGCAGTTTTGTTCCTCTCCATTTGCTCGGTTTGTAATGACAACCTGATTCACACAGTGTGTAATTGAGTCCTATGCAAATCAGAGACCCTATAAAAACAAATATATTAATTCCAAAATTACATGAACTATTATCCTTGCATTAAGATGGATTCAATTCAACTTATTGAGTGATTTGTTCATGACATTTTTGCATTTTAGCTCATTTCAAGAGTGTCAAGAGTGCCAGCAAAGGGTCTGAATACTTATGTACATGAGGTATTTCTGTATTTCAATTTTAACAAATGTACCGAAACTTCTAAAAACCTGTTTTCACTGTCATTCTGGGGCATTGTGTGTGGATTGATGGCAAATTCTTTTTTTAAATTCCACAGCGAAGCGAATTGGAAGAGGTCTTATTTGTCATGTCCTTTGTTTGACTCACATTCTTTTGAAAGTAACCTCACATACATGTGTGATGCATGATATTTGTTGTAGAGATGCTGGAGAGACGAGGGCAGTTTTCGAGAAATTCCAGCCCACCCATGTCATCCACCTGGCGGCCAAAGTGGGTGGTCTCTACTTGCACATGAGGGAGAACCTGCACTTTCTGGTGAGCCTTATAACATAGGATATATAGGATACGTGCACCTGCATTCCATAGTAATTACCAGCTAAGCATGTGTGCATGCACGTATCAGGCAAAAACAACTGGCAGAGGACTACAAAATGAAGATATGTTCTAGTACACAGGGCCCAGCCCATCAAAGTTTTCTCAGAGGATTATGCTTTCTAACCTCTACTCTTGCAACTGCCATAATACCATTCATATTCTATGTATATATTTTTTTTTATTTTTTTTATTTTTGCCTTACAGAGGGACAACATCCGCATTAACGACAATGTGCTGCAGACTGCTCACGAGATGGGCGTCACAAAGGTGGTGTCCTGCCTATCCAGCTGCATTTTCCCAGACAAGACCACATACCCCATCGATGAGAGCATGGTGAGTTTAGCAACCAATAAGACCCAACAGTGATGAGAGCATGGTGAGTTTAGCAACCAATAAGACCCAACAGTGATGAGAGTATGGTGAGTTCAGTAGGGTAACTGTAGTGTCAGAAAAGTTGTAGCCAGTTCTACAGTAGGGTTAGTATGATAATTCATGTGTTCCCTTTCTCATAGATTCACAATGGACCTCCACATGCTTCCAACTTCGGATACTCATATGCTAAAAGGATGATCGACATTCAGAACAGGTGAGGTGATTCAAGTGAACAAGGAAAGAACAAGTACATGATTATCTAATTCTCAGCACAGATGATGAGCCATACTGTGTACCACATAGTCACAAAAAAGCAATACCAGTGAAGCAAGTTAAAATGCAGTGTATTAAAATGAAGCTGATTAATGGAGCTACACATTACATTTTCTTTACTACATGCAGTGCATTTGGATTTTGTTATGTTATTAACATAATAACAGAATATTAGCCTTATTCTGAAATGGATTCTCCTCATCAACCTATACACAATACCCTATAATGACAAAGTGAAAACAGGTTTTTAAAAAACGTTTGCAAAATTATTACAATTAAAATTTTGATTTGGCTTTGTCATTATGGGGTATTGTGTAGATTGATGAGGGGAAAAATGTTTTGAATCCATTTTAGAATAAGGCTGTAACATAACAAAATGTGGAAAAAGTGAAGGGGTCTGAATACTTTCCGTATGCACTGTATATGTGTTATTACCTGTTTACTTGGCGTATCTTATTTGAGTTGCCTGGTAACCGATTTTGTGAGCTAGTACCAAAGGTCATTGTAATTGCAATTTCCGCTTGTGGCCATAAGGATGTCAGATTTCATGTCTAACATGCAGTGTAAACCAGGTGCTAAGTGAAAGTGTGGACTTCTAGAGTATTCTAAAGTGATTGGTTCAGAGTCACTGAGAGTTGAGAAGTGTGTGTGCTTATTTCAAGTTCACAGATCCAACAGTACTGAAAACCGGTATCCTAATATGTATTTAAGATTCGGGCAAGGGCATTGATGTCACAATACAAGCTGGACCAGTACCAAAAGAAACTGTAGTTGAGCAACAACTAAGTACTTGTGTATATGTGTGTGTGTGTGTGTGTGTGTGTGTGTGTGTGTGTGTGTGTGTGTGTGTGTTTGATTGATTAACTCCAGGGGGTACTTTCAGCAGCATGGACGTCGGTACACTGCAGTCATCCCGACCAATGTATTTGGACCTTATGACAACTTCAACATTGAAAACGGCCATGTGCTCTCTGCACTCATGAATAAGACATACATTGCTAAAAGTGAGTCACACACACACACACACACACACACACACACACACACACACACTCTGACTCTTTCCCTCCCTGTATCTCTCTAACAGGTTCAGGCACCCCTCTGCAGGTGTGGGGCTCCGGCAGCCCCCAGAGACAGTTCATCTACTCTTTGGTATGTTTTGTTCATGTGTGTGTATTTGAGTGTATCCTAGATGTATGTGTGTGTGTGTGTGTGTGTGTGTGTGTGTGTGTGTGTGTAAATATATTATGGTTGTGTGTGTGTGTGTGTGTGTGTGTGTGTGTGTGTGTGTGTGTGTAAATATATTATGGTTGTGTGTGTGTGTGTGTGTGTGTGTGTGTGTGTGTGTGTGTGTAAATATATTATGGTTGTGTGTGTGTGTGTGTGTGTGTGTGTGTGTCCTCTCACAGGACCTGGCTCGTCTCTTCCTGTGGGTGCTGCGGGAGTATGAGGAGATTGATCCCATAATCCTCTCTGGTAAGTCCCACCCGACATTGGAGTCAGTCAGTACACTAAAACATTATTCTTGTCTAACCTTAACCATAAGCTTATTATTGTATCCTACTATACAATCTAATTACATAGTCTTGCCCGAGCCTTCAAATATTCTACAATCTAGATATTAATTTTTCTCGATTGCTTACACCGTTTGTATGAAAGTTCACATTCCCTCGGCAATGACATACATGCGCACAGCAGTAACATTTTCAACAAAACAGTGAGTAATTTGTATTTGCTTTCACACGAAATGTAAATGTTAAGCACCCTTTTGCAAAACAGTTAACTCAACTCTCTACATAAGACTCTATTGAGAAAGTGTTGACAAACCTCATTGATTTTGAATTAAATTGAATTAATTGATTTTTCAAATTGATTTTGAATATTTTAGATACATTTGATTTATATTTATAGTAAGAAATTATATTTTCTCTAACAGGCGTACAGGGGTACTACCATAAACTTTATAAGTACAACGTTTTTCGACTAAAATTATTCTGGTTTTAAATAGAAGTTGTCCAACCTGCAATGCATATTGACAGTTATAGTTACTATTTAGTCTGTCATTATGAAATGAATGGTGGATTTCACTTTTCATTAGACAGATACTGTTTTGATGCACTGGTTTGCTTTGTGACTTGCATTGTAAGTTTCAAGAGTTATAATTCATTTTACAAAAGAAATTAGAAATTTTAGAAATTTTTGAAATTTTACAAAAGAAGTATTATTGGGCCAAGCTCCTTTGACACTTCTTCTCTCTTTCAAAGTGGGGGAGGACAGTGAGGTCTCCATCAAGGAAGCCTCTGAGCTGATCGCAGAAGCCCTGGACTTCAAAGGTCAAACAGTTGTATCCTTTTAATCGTTTCCAAACCTGCTGTGCCTTGTCAAGAGGTTTGGATCAAAGCCATGAAACAGTCTATTGAATGGCTCTGGTTTAGATCAAAGCCATGAAACAGTCTATTGAATGGCTCTGGTTTAGATCAAAGCCATGGAACAGTCTACTGAATGGCTCCCATTTGCCTCTCTATGCTTTGCTTGTTGTGACCCTTGACCCATTGACGTCAGTTTGACACCAGCAAGTCTGATGGTCAGATGAAGAAAACGGCCAGCAACGCTAAACTGAGGGGCTACCTCCCTAACTTCACCTTCACGCCCCTCCCTGAAGGTCAGAGGCCTGTATATTACATACCTTGACATTCTCAAGTATTAAAGCCCAAAAACAACAATGATTGTAGCCAAATCTTAGAAGTCTTTCCTTGCTTCTGTGCAAGGAGAGAGGACATGAGGAATCAAGGAAAGACTTTTAATATTCGGCCTGTGTCTCTTTCCCTCTTCCCTACAGCCATCAAGAAAACGTGTGATTGGTTCATATCTAACCATGACATTGCCCGGACATGAAGACCGACCGACTTACTGATGGACAGCTGGTTCAGTTCAAGACCAGACCAGCTGTACTAGAGGCACTGGTCCCCAGCCTTATGCTTATCCTCAGCTCTTGAGACGCCATTTTTGATCCCCTCTCTTCTCCGTGCCATTTTGGCTCTTCCTTTGAGTTTTGCTGCGCCAGGTCCTATCACTGTAAAAGTGCAATATTGCAGGGACAATGGGTTTACACTAATATGTTATAGCACAACACTTCCTACGTTTATAAAGTGTAGGTACAATGTATAGGGTATCTTTGTGCTCGATTTGATATGATGAAATAACGGTATTTTGTCGATTCCACTAGTTCTGGAATCAGAACCAATGGTTGCGACAATAAATCAGGGCCGTGTCCAAAAGATCATACTGCCCAGTGTTTAAGTATCTGCTACATTCTAACCACACTACATACTATTTAGAGCCTACTGTTTAGTAACATGTAAGTGACACATTTCAATGTTGTTCATGTCCATGTGGCTCACAGTAATTGGTTCAGTTTCCCTGCTGCGTGCCTCCCTTACCGGCTCCATTGAATTGTGGGATTAAA
>NC_139663.1:20135848-20175848 GCF_951799395.1 Argentina silus
CATCAAACCAACATGCTCCAATTCTCTCCAGCCTGTCGTGTTCCTATTGAGACAACATGATATGTCAACTGGGAATAACCTTGTGGTCGACATTCAACGTTGTCATAATCAATATTCAACATTGCCAATCAATGATTCATTCATTTATCCAGGGAATGCAGGTGAACATGAGCTGTTAAGCTGTAACAGGTACAACACATCCGATCACCTTCTGAGATATACCTTTTAGTTGTGCATTTTCCAAAATGTTCCAAATAAACTTCATACAAAAATAGAATATTGAACAGAAAGCGAGAAAGGCCTTGTTTGTCCCTAAAGGGAGTGCATTTTGAGGGAAAGATCATGCATGGGAGGGAAGAGGAGGTGGAGACAGTTTGACAGATATACAGATTCATGCAGAGTAGCAAAACAATTGTTCATAATCATTCGCTACTTGAAAAATAAAGTGGAGTTTTGTATTAACTAAATACAAAACTGCAATGGCTGATTTTGCCCCCCCAAGATTTTCCTCCTCCTCATTTAAAAAAAATAATAAATCAACTGAGAAAGAGATGCATTTGTTGGAGGTGTTTTTACCAACCAAAACCCAACCTTCAAATTTGTCAGAGAAAGGAGAGGCGTCACAAATCAAATCACGCAAATCACTGTCTGTTCTCTCGATTTAGACTGAACATTAAAATACTCTTTATGTCCAAAGTTATTGTTTTAACACTTTTTAGTACATTTTGGGGCTAGAATTGGTGTATATAACAGACTACTACTACCAGTGCTACATAGACCGTTTTCAACAGGAAAATTATGGAATAATTAGACAGACATTCTCTCCTCACTCTACCCCCGTCATTTGTCTTCTCTCCCCTCCTCCCCATCATCCAACCTTCTCCTGTCTCCTCTCCTTCCTCCATCTCTCTCTCCTCCCTCCATCCCTGTCTCCTCTCCTTCCTCCATCCTTCTCTCCTCCCTCCATCCTCACCTTCTCCCTCCATCCCTGTCTCCTCTCCTTCCTCCATCCCTCTCTCCTCCCCATCATCCAACCTTCTCCTGTCTCCTCTCCTTCCTCCATCCCTCTCTCCTCCCCATCATCCAACCTTCTCCTGTCTCCTCTCCTTCCTCCATCCCTCTCTCCTCCCTCCATCCCTGTCTCCTCTCCTTCCTCCATCCTCACCTCCTCCCTCCATCCTCACCTCCTCCCTCCATCCTTCTCTCCTCCCTCCATCCTCACCTCCTCCCTCCATCCTCACCTTCTCCCTCCATCCTCACCTTCTCCCTCCATCCTCACCTCCTCCCTCCATCCTCTCCTTCCTCCATCCTCACCTTCTCCCTCCATCCTCACCTTCTCCCTCCATCCTCACCTTCTCCCTCCATCCTCACCTTCTCCCTCCATCCTCACCTTCTCCCATGCTGCTGTCACTGTCATCACTGCTCAGCTCCAGGTCGTCCTCCAGGTCGGTAATGCGCAGGTCCCCTCCTCTCCCTCCCTTCTTCTTCTTTTTCTTCTTCCCTCCTTTCTCGCCCTCCTCATCATCCTCCTCCCCTCGCTCTGGTTCCCGCAGGCGTCTCTGGAGCATGATGCTAAAGTGGTTTACGACCTTGTTCCTCCTGAGGGGGAGGGGGAAGGTGGGGGGTGAGAGAGAGTGTCATGTGAAACACCTTTATATTCTCCTCCTCTCACACCCCTAAACTAAAACACTCCAACCCTCCGGTGTCCAGTGCACACGCGCACACACACACACACACACAATGTATTTGTACTATTTTGCTTAAGTGATATATGAAATGTATTGACCTTATTGTGACCCAATGTACTTTGTTATTTTCCATTATGTGACTGAGGAAGAACCAAAACCGACTGCTCCTTATCTTGTATCAGAGATGTTATGTGACCTTGGAACACTCCTAACTGCAGGCTGATTGTAAGGATTAGGATTGTAATCTAGGATTGTAATCTAGGATTGTAATAGTGGCTCACAATGCCGACGGTTCTTTCCCAGCTTCTCCATCATCAAACAGGTGCAAGATATGTTGACCCCTAGACCTATGACCTATGACCTATGACCTATGACGTACGAGCATTGGAGTAAAGGAGGGTCTTCTCCTCAGCCAGAGCATTCAGTATCTGAATCCACACTGTTGGTGAAGGAATGCTGATCCAGCTGACCAACGTTGTTTAAACTTTGTATATGCATGAAAACTCTCAACTGAGACCAAACATTGTTTATTGTTGTTCACTGAAAGATTTCCATCACAACACACACACACACACACACACACACACACACACACACACACACACATACACACACACACACACACACACACACACGGCAGCTTACTATCATCCCTAGCCTCCCAGGACCCCTCACCTGCCCCATTCCTCCTCTGCCTCCTCGGCGGTGAGCGTGCGGTGTTTGGCCTGGGGGACGAAGTTGTACCAGCCGTGGACGGGGAAGGCCTCGAACGCCCCGTCTGGACACTGAGTGAAGATGTAGTATGACGCGTTCTCCGTCACCCCGCCCTTCTTCTGACCTTTGAACCTGAGTGAGGCAGGCACACACACACACACACACACACACGTTATCCCTTACTTGAACCCAAGTCTTTGTACTCAAATACCTTAAAGTGGAATTTTTAATTTCTTTTCATTAGTCAATAGTAAACACGTTGGCATAAAGTGGTGTTTTAAAACGATCTCTGAGTCAAGATATCTCACTTTGAATGCCCTGATGTTCCAAATTGCCCATTTGAGTCAATTCCTACAAGATTCCCCTCTCCCTCCCACACAGGGTCCTGCTGTTGAACAGTGCAAGAGCTAGAACACGCTGCTCTCTGGGAATCACTGGCGTAGCAGAGCAGGGTCAGAGGGGTTTTAACTCGGCATGAGAGTTTTTAAGGAAGTAACTGACCAGATCACATCGAAATGGATTTAGGGTAAACTTCCCCTTTAACAACCTGGGTGGGGCGATGGTTCTCCTTTGCCTCTAAGTTGTAAAAAAGATTTGCATAGGTGGAAAGCGATGAAGAAAAAACAGGGCTGAAAGGGAGACTATCAGTCTGTAAATAAGGTGTGTCTGTGGGGGGGGGGGGGCTCCACCAGGTGCCTGTCACTGCTGCCACCCACCGTACACAGAGCACAGGCCCAACCACCTCTCACTCACTGACACAGTCTAATAATACTACCACCTGTCACTCACTGACACAGTCTAATAACACTACCACCTGTCACTCACTGACACAGTCTAATAACACTACCACCTGTCACTCACTGACACAGTCTAATAACACTACCACCTGTCACTCACTGACACAGTCTAATAACACTACCACGCTTCTCACTCACTGACACAGTCTAATAACACTACCACCTCTCACTCACTGACACAGTCTAATAACACTACCACCTGTCACTCACTGACAGTCTAATAACACTACCACGCTTCTCACTCACTGACACAGTCTAATAACACTACCACGCTTCTCACTCACTGACACAGTCTAATAACACTACCACGCTTCTCACTCACTGACACAGTCTAATAACACTACCACGCTTTTCCTGACTTTCAAACAATCCCCCAAAGCCAGGAGCTTTCTTTCTCAGATAATATAATTAAAATCGAATTATTTATTCAACTACAGCATTCAAGTAAAAGCAACAACTGAAAGATGGTAACTTAGATACGACGAAATAGTGCGAGATACAAAACAGGGGGGGATATTTAGTGGTCATTTCACACAGCAACAGGCGCGAGACCTGAAGCCTAAAGGAGTTTCCTTCTGTGCAGGGAGTCATTTTCAAAGGGGACAGGATTGTCAATTTTTTGCGCACTGTAATGGAGCAAAATCGACAGGACAAGACCATTTTTCCTTCACATATCAAACCTTAATGATCAAATTAGGGTACAGTATGAGGAACTGTATCAAGAGGTGTATATATATATACACACACAAATAAATATATATATTGTTTTATTGTTCTATTTTGTACATTTGTTATTGCTAATTTGTTAATATTTTGCTATTTTGTACATTTCTTGTCAATAGTTGCTATTGTTTTTTCTGTCCCATGCACCAACCTCACCAAATCAATTTCCTGTATGTGCAAATATTCTGATTCTGATTCTGATTCTGATTCTAATACACCGAGCTGGGCTGTTTATGAGATGTGCAGGTCAGGACACATAAAGGTGCATGGTAGGGCATTGCCCATGTGATGTAATGTTGCCCACTCCAGATGTTATCAGTCATTCCAGTTGCCCACTCCACATGTTATCAGTTCAAATGTAACAGTTTGTCTGGAGCCCTGCAGGCTGTCTCGAAAACATTGTTTTGCAGTCAAGTGTGATTTTTATTTCCCCACTGCTTATCATTTTCAAGCTTGGTGACATTCATTTTGGAGTTGAACATCGTTTCGAAAAGTCACCAGTCACCAGGAGAGAGCAACAGGAGAAAGAGAGAGAACAGAGAGCGAAGGAGAGAGAGAGAGAGAGAGAGAGACACACCCTTCCACCTACCTCTTCCCTGCCTTGCCGTTAACCTTGAGGATCCAGGGTTGGTCCTCCTCCTTGAAGTGGCGCGTGACGATGCCAAACTTCTTCCTGCGCGCCTCCTCGCGGTGCTTCTTCCCAAACTCGCTCCCCGCCGCGCCGTCCGCCGCCTCCTCCTCTCCGCCGTACATCCGCTTGTTACTCATGTCCCTCTCCATGCGAGCCTGGCGGGAGACCCCTTCGGTCAGTGTCGTGTACCGTCATTGAGATAGTTAGGAAAGCGCCACTCCCTAAAATCCATTGCATTGTGGGTTATGCAGTCGACTTGAGCACCAACGGATTGACATTTACATTGATGGCATTTAGCAGACACCTTTATCCAAAGCGACTTACAACAAATACATTTGTTTACGTAAGCGAATCATCTATCCATCAGTCCTCATAAGATAAAGTAATCAATGCTCAGACCAGGGGCCATTGGCAGTCACAATACTAGAAGACGATTTTAAAATTTTCCACAGGGTTAGGGTTACATGTTGCTTCCTACCTTATTATAAATGCCAAAATGCAACATTGTTACCGTGACTCAACATTGGAAAAATTCTAGGAATAGTAAGTCGTTTGGAGTGTAGTATTGCTTTAAAAGAGACATTTTTCTCTAAATATTGTTCTTAGTCAATATTACTAGTGGACTTTTACTATTTGCCCATTTAAATTCTATCCCTTTGTTTTAACTGTTGGGAGAAGTTCAAACAAGGGGTGATTCAGACAGGTCCCAAAGGGCTGCACTACCTGGGTCCAGGTGGAGCAGTTGACTTTGTCCCCAGAGTTGAAGGCCATGAGGCTGTACTTTTTACTGGTGTTCCTGCACATACACACATACACACACGTACACACACACACACACACACACACACACACACACACACACACACACACACACACACACACACACACACACACACACAGGTGCTTAAAATAGACATGCACACAGACACGTCTAATCAAATCAAATTTGTATTTGTCAAGTACATAATACACTAGATACAGCACATTAGAATGCTTTAGGGCAAGCAACTCCTCAACGACACAGCAATCAACAATGTGTGGGGGGGGGGTACTCACTTGGGGACTCGGACTATGTACTCTGTGGACGAGGAACTGCTGCTCCCCTGTTAGACACACAAAGACACACACACACACAGGTGAATAGTTCTCTAGATTTGAAGTAATAACCTACTATTTTGAAGGCATGTCTGAGAGTGCCTTGCAAAAAGCCTGAAATTGAAATATGTAAAATAAGGACAGAAGCTCACTGTTGTTGTTGTGGTAATGTCTCAATACACTTTCTCATGAGTTTGGGGTGTCATTATCAAAATAGATTAGCAGTCATCACCATCTTCATCCTAGTTAAAAGACGATTGGAAAACGCACCTCCGGACCCTATTAGAGGGTCAACAGAACCGGAGCCTTACCAGTGACGTCATGGCTGCTTGTGCACACCCGCGGCGTCCCCGTGTCGCTATTCTGGTCCAGACGACGCGTGTAGCCGGCTAAGATGTCCTGCTGTGTGAGGAGGAACACAGGGCGCTCGGTTAGCTGACACTAACACACAAGCAAATGCCTCACTGGTCTTGAAAGCTAATCTAACCAGCAGCTAACCTAGGACCAAGATTCAATATTTATATACGTCTTAGCCCTGTGCTACTAGCGCTAGCTACTCCATAGGGAGGTGCTCGTTGATGAATCTACTGAGCATCGTTAATACGAATAAAAGGACCGAACTGACCTCTTTATAATCTGGTGGCCAAATCGATACTGTTTTTTTCTTAAGCAGAAGATGGTCTTATTTCCGCAAATCGTTCCGACCCAAATAATGGTCGGCTGGAAGACAAGTTCAATAAGCATAGGTTCCTAGAAGGTGACGAACGTTTTTAATAGTGTTTGTCCATTCGTAGACGATATTAAACGCTCTGTATGATTTTGATTTAATTTTAAATAGATAGGCCTATATGAAATAATTTGTTCAGCTCAAACAGATTGGCATTAGTGGGCAATTATTATTCATTATTAGTGGGCAAGTCCAACTTGATATTCCAATTACTTATTTTACATTCAGTAAAATTTGTGGGCTTGCTTGCATGTCCAACTATTGTTCTTCGACATACGTATTATTATTAGTGGGTATGCTTCAGAAAGTCCAACAATGGTTCTTTGACATATTTATAAGGTAGGCTTTTTAAATGTTACAAACTTGAAAGTGCACTTTTTAACATGGAGGTCTATGGAAACCAAAAGATGACATTTTTGAACCACTGCCAATCTTACACCTTTTAAACTGTAAAACACCATTTCAACTGTATGTGCCAAAAAACAAACAAACTCCAAACTATCAACTCCGATAAAAAGCTTTTTGATACCTATTAAACTTTTAAAACTATTACGCACTACCTGCCTGCCAGTGTCCTCACCTTTGTTCATTAGATCTGACTGTAACAGGGAAGCCTGTAGAGAGGTGGTGAGTTTGTAATTACAGAACTGTTCACTGGAATTCATCGAAAAAAGCTGGTTGGATGAGTTGGGCAACACCTTTCCAGAGAACAAGCCATTTGACACCTCAGAAGATAAAGCCCTATTAATACTGTACCAACACTGCTTCCTGTATCTCTGGTTAGGGAAAGAAAGGCCAAAGGCAAATGGAACTGGCTTACAATTGGACAGGGTTTCGTATAATATGTAAATTATAGTCAACTGTCCACTGGAGGCTGGTGAAGGTAGAAATCTAATCCAAACGCAAACCTACAGTAGATAGGCTATTCTTCTGAAAGCAGTCCACTATAAGGTCTATTACCTCTCTGAAGAGTACATTTTAGCCTGTTTGAGAGGTGTGACCTCTAACTGTGGTGTATGAACACACAGGAACAGTTGTGTT
Organism: Argentina silus; assembly: GCF_951799395.1. Taxonomy (NCBI): domain Eukaryota; kingdom Metazoa; phylum Chordata; class Actinopteri; order Argentiniformes; family Argentinidae; genus Argentina; species Argentina silus. The sequence goes on from NC_139663.1 coordinate 20,143,265, forward strand.
ACTAGTACTGTTTGCCTACACCGTGTTAGTGCATACATGGCTCCAGAGCATGACCAGGTCAAGCCTGTACTGTTATCAGGTTTTACCTTCATTGATAGCCACTGATTGGCGATGTCAAGCCTAAGATACTGAGAGCGGGTGCAGATGGGGGTGTCTTCCTATCGAGAGGTTCGTCTGTCAAATAAAAGTACCATCATCATTTGAGATGCAGGTTCCTCGTTGTTGAAACTACGAAATAATATTCTGTTGGGACACAACTGTAACCCATGTTGTTTGAAGTACAGTTAAAACAGTGTGCTGATAAACACTGTCAGTGCATGGGTCAGATTGAGGTATGGTGCTCAATTCAATTTCCTGTGGAAATTGGCTATTGACAACTCAAAATATCTAACTTAAAACATAGGTTTTTTTTATTGAATACTGTATGCAGGCTGTTTGTTGGCTGAAGCCATGGTTTGCTAAATGAATCTGAAATGCTCTGGAGCTCACTCATTTCAGCAATGCATCTTGGGGATCTGAGGGAACCGGAAATCATAGAAAACAACTGAGCAAGACACATCATCATTTGTTACAAACCTTTTATTAAGATATTCCGTTTTTTAATTCCATGTTGACATTTTCTATATGATTTTTCTTACAGTAGTTAATGTGCAATTACCTTGAATAATATTGGGTCACAGTTAAGGGGTTTCACAAAGTTATTGGCACTTGGAACACAGAGAGAACAGAATGAGCAGTAGAGCACTGGCGCTACAGGGTCACAGAGGGCTAGGAGCAGGGGCAAAGACATGGGTGGACACTACTGCACTGGTTTCAATAAGCGGGTAAATATATACCTCATGCTGTGAGTGCACAACTAACAATCAGACTTCTTGAGTGCCTCTATGTATAATATACAGTATATATCTATACATGTATATAGTCATATTTATATATGTATATAGTGAAAAAAGGTTCCCCCAAGCCATACCACACCAGATACTGCCTTGCCTTGCCTACTGCGTGCGTGTGTGTGTGTGTGTGTGTGTGTGTGTGTGTGTGTGTGTGTGTGTGTGTGTGTGTGTTGGGGCATCTGCTGCAGAGCCAAGCATATGCTGGTGTAGCGGGAAGGTTGAGGGGCATCATTTAGACGAGCAGCTCGAAAACACTGAGTACTTCACACACACACACACACACACACACACCTCTCTTTTCCTCTAAAACGGAGGGGGGCTGAAACTCACTGGAAATCTGTGTAATCTGTTTCTGGGTTTCTAAAGAAAGAACAACCCCACCCCCCCCCCCCCCACAAAAAAAAAAAAAAAAAAAAAAGTTTTCCTGTAGGCTATGCCATTCACTTTGGCCAGTGTGGGCATACTGCCCCCTTGTCGTGGCTTCAAGCAGTGCCCTGGGCTGCAGTATTATCTTGTGGACATGGGAGGAGCTGACTGTTGCTGTGGGTTTCTTCACTAGGGTGCAGATAGATATTTCTATCTATCTATTCTGAATGCTCTTTAACATTGACCCTCACTGAACAAGACCCTGGGGTGCAGGTTTAAGAACAGGTGCAAAGTTAACTCCTTCACCCCCCCCCCCCCCCCACCCCCACCCCCTGAATCCCACACAGATGTGACAGACAGTACCCTAATCTGTCGCACAATCCCTAGATAGACCCCCTCATCACAACCATCATAACAAACGTTATATAAAATATATACGGCGCTGTCGCACAGTTAACTTTTTTTCCTGTTCCGTTCTCTTCGTCAAGAGTTGGCAAATCGACTCGGTCTCCTTGAATAAGTAGCATTGTCTCCAGGTCTCTACAGTACATGTTTCTTTTGAGAAAAGAGTCAGTGAGCAAAACAAAAAACGGGGGAAAAAAAGGAAAGGAAAAATAACGTTTTGAAAATAGTCTGTTTTTCTGACGCAATGAGGGGATCTTTCCCAAAATATAACCAACACACCTCGGACAGTCACACTAAACTCAGTAGCACGTTAGACCAGTATTTTAAGACCAAAACAACGATCCATCACTCTCCTGGTGAAGGAACCTCCGTTCCCCTCAGATAACCTCTGATCTGTAGGCCAAAATACATGCTGGGAGCTCCTCACGCACACAAACATATCAACGTCTCTGTGATGTTTCAACAAAACGAGACCAGGTATAAAAAAAACGACCAAAAAATACAAAAAAAGACGGGCCTCTCCCCACACTTTACACAATCACAAACATCCTACAAAAGAAGTCTACAACGCGAGAAAGAGTCGGTTAAACGGTCTTCTCAATATTTACATCAGGGTTCAGCGCCGCTCGTTAAAAACCAAAGTGCGTCCCTCATCAGCAGATGCACTGTACGTTACCCTCGGGTTCATTCTCCACACGACCTCTCAGACCCTTCTTAAAAAAAGGTGCAGGAACCACTGGTTCATCTCATATAAAAGGTGCAGAAACCTCCCCTTTAACTCTTCTGGAAGGTACAGAATCATATCAAACTCCAAAATACCCCATCGGCCATTTTGGATATCCAACGAAAGAGAGGGCACTGTAAGACCACAGAGATATAATGTATAGATTTAACCTTCTGTCATAGATAACACAGAAGTCTCCGCTCTATACATCACATTTCTATCCAAGGGTGTGGTCCCGACACTTGTAGAAGAGGCTATCTTTCAGATGACACCTTTAAAGCTCAAAAAGGTGTGGAAAGACGCCTCCCCTGTGTCTAAGAAAGGTGTACAGGTCATCTCCCAGGAGAGGGCGCTTAACCAACCAGGGTGGGGGAAGGAGGGCACGCACGCGTATACACACACACACACACACACACACACACACACACACACACACCTTCAACTCAAATCTCACACTGAACTTTCTTTTTTTTCATGATCTTAAAATGGCACTGCTCCATAAACAAACACATACATCCTGACATGCATAGACCACCACACACACACACACACACACACACACACACACACACACACACACACACACACACCTCCACCCCACCGCTAGATCAAAGACTGTGTTTGCTCCGACACCCCCACCCGTGAGTTGAGCCCAACCAGACACCTCTTTGACCTCCCTCTTCACATCACTATCCACCCATCAACATAAGCATGGCCCCTTACACCTCTCAATTAAAAGGCACATTCCATTTTCCCCAAATGTTCTGCCTGTTCTATGTCAGTAGTTTACTTCATAGCTTGTCATCAACTAACACAGAGGAGGGGCCAGCAAGGTAGCCATAGCCAGCCAAACCAACCAAAGCTTTACATTTTATATTTAGCTATGATTTTCAGTAAGCAATTTAGCTAGCATAGCAACATAGCTTGCTAGCATAGTATCATAGCAAGCTAGCATAGCATGGCCATCTTATTCAACAGTCAAGTTGCCTAGTTACGCTTCCTCTACAATTCTTACAGACACAAAGATTGAAAAGAATAAAAGAATATTTGCTGCTGGCTGGTAGATAGTGACCAAATAAACAGATATTCTGTCAGTTCTGTCCATCACGTTTCTCAAAAATAAAAAGGGCCCTACGTTAAGACTGCTTTTACTGCCTGGCTAATACCATCCATCTCTTTATGCAAAAATAGCACTTTTCCTTGGTTAACAGGACTTCTCTTTGCAAAACAGCTGTTCAAAATACAATAAAACAACAGAGATTTTAAAACAATCCCACGCTTTCAGTTCGTACACACCCACTGTCCGTGCAGGTGTATTAATACACATTTTTCTTATTCCAAAAATATGACCGCCTTTTCTGTTCCCCTTTGTTATCGTTACAATCATGATCATACATACGACCCTTCCCCGACTGGATCCCTCACAGGTTACAAACAGAGAAACCAGCTGAAATGATAATTAAAAAGTAGGAGACGAGTGATATACATAGATAACAAAGTACATTTAAACAGAGGGCTTGATCGTTTTGTTCTGGTCACATGGGGGAGTCAGAGTACTGGCGGGGGTACAGGGGTGTGTGTGTGTGGGGGGGGGGGGGGGGGGGGCTTGAGGAGGGGCGAGGGGTTCTGTCTGGAGGGGAGGAGTGACGTCTTTCCTATTTCTCCCTCCTTCCCTCCTCTTGTCCTACAGTCAAACAGCCTCTGTCGTATCGTTAGTGTCCATTTCTCTCCTTCCAGGCTGGAATACAATCTGGCAGACACAGAGTAACGCTGTTGACATCTTACATTCACTGTCTCCCCATGCCACCACCATGACACCAACCCACCCCTTGTTACTCCCCCATCCCTCACCTACAGTAGGGGGAGGGGGAATGTGTTTGATAAAGGGAGAGGGACGGGTATTTGGTCACACACCTAAAAATAAGAAAAAGAGTTGCAGGGGAATGACATGGGGCGGGGGGGGGGGAGGTTCAATGGGTCAGAGGTGGGCTACACCAGGGGGGAGGGGAGTTTGGAGAATATAGGTACGCATCATTGTTATCTTATCAAGCCCCCACCCCCCCACACCCCCAGCCACACACACACACACACACACACACACACACAACCACTAAAACAAAGTGCCGCCGTCCCCGCCCACCCCGTGCAGTGATTCACCCGTCGAGCCACCCGTCTCCACGCCGGGTCCGCCCTCCATGGAGGCGGGGTCAAAGCCCGGCTCCGCCCCCAGGGCGTCAGCCTCCATCTTGACAGCTTCGGGGAGGAAGGCGGCGTAGGCGTCGCCCTCGGCCATCAGGAGCTTGAGCTTGGGGATCCAGCTCTTCCTGACCACACGGCGCGCGTTGGTGCACATGTCCGCCGCAATGGCGTTCATCTCACTCTCCTTGAAGCTGGTGGCAAAGTTCTGGCAGTAGACTGGACGGAGGGAGAGAGGAAGAGAGAGAAGGAGGGAGAGAGAGAGAGAGAGAGAGGGTGAGAGGTCAGCTAATGCTGTGTGCGAGATTCTCTTTATGATGATACTGTGTGTGTGTGTGTGTGTGTGTGTGTGTGTGTGTGTGTGTGTGTGTAATATGTCAGGGATAATCAACAACAAGGTGTGCGATTATAGGAAAATAATCAATACTGTTAAGTCGATAATTTTCCTATAACCACACAAGAAAATCAGTGCAACATTTATTTGTTTGCAAAAAGTATTTTTAAATCATTTTTCGACTACTAGGTTAGTTACTGCGTTTCGATTCTAGTCATGCTAGTCCGTATCCAGAGGTAGGGTTAACGCTGAGCGTAATAGAACATGCAGTTTGGTAAAACGGTATCAAATACAATGCAAACCAAAATGGGAAGTTTTCTACCCTGGGTTTAACCTAAACATAAGCAACGGCATAACACCGAATCAGCCTTGTGCGTTCGCAAATTCGTTCCCCAAGGCTCGGACACGAGACTACCCACCAGGCACCAAACCAAAAGTGGAGATACACTAGCAAAGCCAATTTCAGTTAGATAGCTAGCTAGCTGAATAATTTGTACAGCTCAGACTAGCTAGCAAACCAACTGTCTGCGCTGTACAAATTATTCACATCATGGGGAGCGCCTGTCCACATTTTGAATTCAGGTCATAGCTAGCCAGCGAGCTGTTGTCAGCCGGCCTGACATAATGATCGCAACATTGTGTCCATCGCTGCCAAGCACAAGCCACACTATGTGCGACGCAGATTATGTCGTTCGCCGACAACAATCTATGAGTGTCAGCTAGCTGTGATCACGTTCCCCTTCTGCCCTGGTTGGACATGGGTGTACAATGTATATAATCGAGGTTTGTGTGGTTGCCAGAGTCGGCTCTGTAACGTGGATAAGGTCTCCACTCTGAGCCCCGCTTTAATATTGGGTGCATTCGTTTGGAGCGGTGAGGAGGGTATAGCTGGGACTGGGTGTACGTTTAGAGAAAAATAAATCAACACCCTCCCCACCAATCCCAATCGCGTGTTCAATAAAGCTGTGGTATAGACGCCATTTAGCAGACACTTTGATCCAAAGTGACTTGGGGGGGGGGGGGGGGGGCTGGCCACACTGGTCCGTCAGAAAAGAGGCAAAATGTCTGTGTGGCAAAAAATAAAATGGCACATTATCCAAACAGGTTGTCTCATGGGAACCTTTAGCCTACTGTATTTAAAAGTGCACACATCATTGACACTGCACACACAACCTGAATGCAGTTAATCTGGCTTTGCAATTCTCGCTTTCAACTCTGCTGAATTTCTTTAATCACATCATGTCTGCCCAAGCCTCAGCTGGGTGGAAGAACTTCACCAAATTCAATGCTCAGAGGCACAATGCCAACTTTGCAAGCGTGTTCAAACGCATCTGGATTCCAGGTAGGCCGTGTTATTGATTGGCTACTGCAGACGATTCACGTGTAATGTTTTTGTGTTTCGAACAATTGAAAATAATATTGTATATTTTTTGGATATATTATTTGTTTGGCTATTGTTATAACCTGTGCACTGTTACTGCACTTCATTTAGGCCTATAGAAGTTGCTCTTTTTTAATAAGAAAATAAATTGATCATACTTTTAAATAAATGGATCATAAGTCCTGAGTCCTCTGTCATTATTTAGGCAGACAATGGCCGGAATGGGGCACACGTGTTTTACCACTGTATACTGTACCAATAGGTGGCGACAAAGCCTTACTTTAAAGCAATACAGTAAAATAGCATAACAGTGACCATATCTTGGTTTTAAACGCTTTAAATGGGCACGTCCCATATTTGCTGTATTCCTGGGACAAATCAGGATTATTCCTAGTATTGGAACTCGGAAGATATTAGGGAAAATATGAATCCCTGGTGTGTGGCACCAGTCATTTATGGTATGGTAATGTGTGTATGGCACAGGTGTTAATGTTGTGTGTGTGTGTGTGTGTGTGTGTGTGTGTTCCCCTCACATTTGACTGCGTGAAGCACTCTGTTGTCCAGGGGCTTGCGGCTGGGGTCATTCGTGGAGGAGCGTATTCCTGTTCCACAGCTGTTGGCCAGGGTGTTCCTGAGAGAGAAGAGAAGAGCAATGAAATGGATCAATGGGCAAAACACACACGTGCACACACACACACACACTGGGTGCTCACCCAGGCGCAAGATCCATACACACAAACCGAGGGGTAAAAACAAGGGCTGTTATCCAGACATCATTATTTATTTTTTTAAATCGGCATTTACGCAGTTTCCCCAGTTTGACCCTTGCGATGTGCCATCGTTTTTTTCAAACGCTGCTGTATTTGCAAACTGTGCACGGTGCGAGGCAGGTGCTCAAACTGTGCACGGTGCGAGGCAGGTGCTCAAAGGGCAGTGGTCTTGCTGCAGTAATCATGGGGGACGTATCATTCCCCTTTCAGTTTGTGTTGTTGTATGGCTCCGCTGAGCAGAGCCACGCCTCCCACCCCCACACCTCCCATCCCCACGCCTCCCACCCCCACGCCTCCCACCCCAACGCCTCCCATCCCCACGCCTCTCATCCCCACCCCCACACCCTACGGTATATAGCGAGATCTATAACACAATGTAGAGTTGTGTTTTTTGGTTGTTTTTTTTCAATGAAAATCATCTTTAAATCAGGGCTAAATTTGACCAAACAAAAATTGCGATCGATTTGGGATTAATCACAGACAAATATTTGATTAACTCGACGAGTTATCTTAATCATTTGACAGCCCTAGTACAAACACATGTACACACACACACACACACACACACACACACACACACACACACACACACACACCTGTCAAAGAAGGCAGCCAGCAGCCTCCTGAGCAGCACCTTGTGTCTGGTCCCTGCGCTCACATGACAGTTCATCAGCTGGGCTCGCGATATGAACACACACGTACCTGCATACACACACAAACACAACATCAGTAAAAAACATACAGACAAACCTATACATACGTGCAAACACAGACATTCTGGGTTGGCATGATTAGCAAAACACTATTTCCATCGAGGTCGAGACAATAGGTGACACACACCCGCTTAAATACTTTCCTATATCGCTAGGTTGTATTTTCCACATGTAGAATGACATGCAACCCAGGACAAGGCCAGTGTAGCGTAATGTAACAGAGGCATAGTCAAAGGGTGGCCTTGACTTGGCTAATATTAACCACCGACTTATCTCCATACCACTCTCACTCTCTCAGTTGTTTAAGGACATGTATCAGAGTACACCGTATACCCAGGCCTAGCCAGGACAGCCTCCCGGACAGGCTTAGGCTAGCTATCCAGGGATCGTTTACAGACTGTCCCTGACAAAAAGGAGCTCTCAAACCACAGTGTCCCATTCCAGTTTACCTCACAGGTTCCTCACGGGGTGGCTCCTAATGAATGTAAAACACCAGACAAAATGTTCAACGGAAAGTCTCACTGAACAGACTTTACCCAAAATGTCGGTCATAGCTCACTTTGTGAGATCATCAAAATAATAAGACTTTTCGGGCATCCCTTGCATGCTCACGTTGGAGCAAGACTTTTATTTTGACAGTTAGGCCGAGGTGATGCTATGTAAAAACCGACCCTAGACGGCCGACCCTAGACGGCCGACCCAAGGCTACCAGTCTGGGGAGGGTGTCCCAGCTCAACCAGGCCTAGTTCCATTTCTGGCACTAGCCCCTTCCTTTTGCTCCTGCCTTCTAGGTGTTTTCAGATCACACGCACGTACGCCTACCTGAGACGAGCTCTAGTTTCTCAGCGGGGTCTCCCTCCTCGTACAGTTTGGGGTGGCAGCGGTTGCCTATCTGAGTGATGAGCTCGGCGGGGAGAGACGAGAGGTCCTGACGCCCCCGCATCCGCCCCCGCGTCTCTGAGTGGTCCGGTAGGGCCTCCACACGCTCACCAGCTGAGGGAGGGAGGGAGGGAGAGAGAGAAAGAGAGAGAAACACCATCAGTTTGAGCCTGTTGTACATCAAGAGTCTATGTAGCTTTCCCTCTGTCTCTCTCTGTCTCACACACACACACACACACACACACATACATACCAGCGGCGCCCATGTTGAGCATGCTGTACATGGTGTACATGTTGCAGATCTGTCTGTACTGCTCCTCCGTGCCTTCGTCCGTGACCTCCTCCTCTTCCTCCTCCTCGTCATGGTAACTGATGGGTGAGTCGCTGGTGTAGGCACTCATGGTCCCGGGGCTGGCGCCCTCCGACGTGGCGTTGCCCATGGCGACCGAGCTGCCGTTGGTGCCACTCCCGTGACCCCCAACCCCCATCCCTGTCCCGCTGGCGCCCATGCCCATGGCCAGTCCCAGCGCCCCCGGGCTCTGAATGGCACTGCCCCGCACAGACTCCTGGGAGAAGCGGGCAGCCTTCCTCATCCCTCCTCCTCCTCCTCCCCCCGAGCCCCCCCCTGCCCCGTCTCGACTGCTGCCCCCCTCCCACAGCCGCTTGGCCACGGGGGTGCAGACCACGGAGTAAGGCGAGGCCTCCGATTGGCTCTGTTGCTGCTCCGTCTTCACACGAGACACCAGGGGGAGGGGCGTCAAACAGGAGGCGGGCCGAGCCCCAGCCCCGCCCCCTCCGGTCTGAGTGACAGGGCTCTGTGGCTCAGAGGGCGGAGCCTCCTCTGGGTGCAGGCCCTGGGAGTCACAGCTGGGGGAGGACACCTAGAGGGAATGTGTACAGACTATGTAAATGAATGTGTTAACAAAGTATACATTATTATGTATAAGATGTACATTAATTTGTATTGGCCTATATAATATGTAAATCAATATGTAAAGAAAGTCATTTAAATTATGTGTACACATGAAAATAATGTGTAAATATGGAGGCTGTGATAAATGCATCAGCCCTTATCCTGTATAAAGAGCCCTTATTTTACCCGGCAAGTTCACTGACAAATCTCATTTGCAACAACCACCTGGGGTCGCGTTATAGGGGAGAGTAGAGGATATGAATCCAATTGGAAGCTGGGGATGATTTTGGAATTTAGTTGAATTTAAACGCAATGACTGCAAATAGCATTTATTTTCAATGACTTCTAAATGAGCTGAAAATTACAAGCTTTTTACATTGAAAGTACAGTGGCCTCTCACAGTATTGGGACAGTGAAGCATTTTCTCTTCTTTTGGCTCTATACTCCAAAGTTTGGATTTTCAACAACTGCTACGAGGTTGAAGTATAGATTCTCAGCTTTTGACCCTGGTCCTCCTCGGCAGGAGGCGAGAGTGGTTTACCTTGAGGAAGAACTCGGTGCCCTTCTCCATGATCTGCTGGATCTGCAGGAAGCCGGCGGTGTACATGAGGAGGAACTGGTCTCCCACCGTCATGCTGAGGCGGCCCGTGTAGCAGAAGGCCAGGATCTGCTGGAAGCTCTGGGGCTGGACTGCTGACGGCAGCTCCACCACCGTAGGGTTCTTACAGTTGCCGCCTCCCCCTCCACCTCCGCCCCCTCCACCGCTGCTGAACAGGTCCCGGAAGTAGGAGCTGCTAGCTGCCAGCACAGCTCTGTGGGCCTGGAACAAGAGGACGAGAAGAGAGGTGAGGTTTGTTTGGTTTCTCTCACAGTCATTTATAGATGTAGCATGTAGGTTTGCAAAGGGCTGGATGGTATACTGTTTTTGTTTTTATACCGGAATGATCCACGCTGTGATATGGAATTTGACTAATTTTACTATTCCACCAAAACCATAGTTTTGCTCCTCTCCCCCTAACACATGCAGATGGTGTGCTGCAACAGTTTAATTCATTAGTTTAACATGAACATAACATGTATTATGGTACCTTTTAAATGTTAAATGCTTTCATCTGTAAAACGAACAGGTTTTCATGCACGACAGTAGAGATCAGAAAAATAGCAGATAATACGCGCGAGGCGTAATGTCTGAGAATTTACATGAGACGCTGTAATAACACATCTTCGGAGAATGAAGTGACATTTTCATCGAGACAGGAGTCCGATTTTAGGTGGCGGTAATGTTTTGAAATCAGCTACGCATTTTGTCAACTTTGGCATACTCATTCAACATATTTAGAACTGTAATTATTAAAAAATAAAAAATACCGTCCAATACCATCATAAATTTTAAAAAATACTGTGATATGATATTTAGGCAATATCGCCCCGCTCTAATTTTGGACATTGCTGCCCTCTTTGGCAACATTTGAAAAGGTACAATAGGCTACATTTTCTAATAGCGGCAAATGAGTGCATATGCCACGTATATATCCGCTTAATGTTCTTTATTATGTGATATCGCTAACGATCATCAAGGAATAAGATTTATCACGGCCATTTAGCTCTATTTTAAAACTCTAATTTACATACCGGACCTTTAAGGACATCTATCAGAGAACACTGTATACCCAGGCCTAGCCGGAACAACGTCCCCTGACAGGCCAGGCTAGATAGCTACTGTACCTAGGGTCAGGATTATTTTTAATCCCTGAAAAAGCACCCCTAAGTCACATGGTTGAATATTCCCATTCCAGCTCACCCTACAAAAAGTCGGATGCGAAGCAAGTTTTAGTTTTCGTGAATGACACATTTAAACTCAATTAGGTTCTGTTTGACACACAGAAGCTCTAACGTAAGCAGTGCCAGGTCCTGGTTCACATTTCGCATTTATCGTGTGTGATGTTCTTCTAACATCAACTAAATATGAACACTGCCGACTGGCGTATTGCATTTCTGATACAGTCATAATTGTGTGTGTGTGAGTGTTTGACAGTAGCTAGCCTCAGTTTGTTAATGAAAAACACTGCCGCCTGGGGGGAGTTTAAAGATTTGTGTGATCGAACCTTGAAGGCGTGTCCCTTGACGACCACCGACACATCGCAGTAGAGGCCCTGAAGCCGCTGCTCGTTCAGACACTCCAGAACGTTGTTGCCAAAGTTAGGGATCGCCATCTGAAGGGTCTGGGCCATGGTGCGCCTACGCACACCACCTCAGGGTCTGCTGGGGGGGGGGGAGCAGGAGAACAGGAGAGAGAGAGAGAGAGAGAGAGAGAAAAAGATGTCAGCAGCGTATTCTTAATGAGATAACAACTGTTTCAGTTGGAGAGATGCTACTACCTTCAGGACCTTCAGCCAATAGTTCTAAAATGTGCACTCATAAGCCTAAATGGACAGACATATAGTCAAGACCTGATCGGACAGATCGTCGTAATTTAATGCTAAGAATTAGCGACAAAAGTTAGGTGATGCATCTTTAATACTGGAAGAGGCCAGGACTGAAGGTTGCAGCCATGACGACACGGAGGAAACTCAATCAGGTCAGCTGTCATTACTGCACTAAACAGCAGTTCACAGCGCCCCCTACTGGAATAAACATAAATAGTAGTTTTCTTTTTCTGATTGGCCATTCAGACAAGGCGTTTGGCTGCTTCTTATCAGTAGTACACAGCAATTTAAACATCCATGCAAAAAAAGAAGAAGTAGTAAACTGTAGTAAAATAGCAGTGTTCCATAGTCACTTTACAATATTTAAACCCTTCTACCTGACAGAAACTTTGCATCAGGATTGGCCGTTGCTTGTGGACCTTTGATAAACTCATTGGGTTGAATCTAAGTAGTCCACAGCTGCTTCCTTTTCTTTCTTTCCCCTTATGTGCACTGAACATAGAAAACTGGACAGGTGAAAAGAGTTTCCCCTGATTTGCTTCCAAAACAGCATTATTCTCTCCATCTACCATGTGTTTCAAACCAGTGCTGATGAAGGAGAGGATGCCTACATTAGGCTCTCCTGTACTTGAGGCAGCAGTGAAGCGAAGGGGAGGACACACACGAGCAAGTGGCCCGTACACAAATGTACATTCACAGAGAGGTCAGAGGACAGGATCTGCCATAGTACGGCGCCCCTGGAGCAGTCAGGGGTTAGGCGCCCCTGGAGCAGTCAGGGGTTAGGTGCCCCTGGAGCAGTCAGGGGTTAGGTGCCCCTGGAGCAGTCAGGGGTTAGGTGCCTTGCTCAAGGGCACAACAACAGTGGTAGGCACCTTAGATGTGACGCCAGCAACCCTCCGGTCACAGGCTCACTGCTACTGGCCAGCCTCTCTAACCACAGGGCTACCTGCCTCTCTAACCACAGGGCTACCTGCCTCTCTAACCACAGGGCTACCTGCCTCTCTAACCACAGGGCTACCTGCCTCTCTAACCACAGGGCTACCTGCCTCTCTAACCACAGGGCTACCTGCCTCTCTAACCACAGGGCTACCTGCCTCTCTAACCACAGGGCTACCTGCCTCTCTAACCACAGGGCTACCTGCCTCTCTAACCACAGGGCTACCTGCCGCCCCTAAGCTACAAAACACTCCAAGGGAGGCAAATTCAATAACTGACCAAAATGTTAATGAAGTGCCTTGTATCTTATGCACACTGTACTTGCACACGCACCTGTCTTGTTCTACGCATGTAACTGCAACAGAAGTGAAGGTCTGTTTCTTCAGTAGCCAACCCCATCCTGCTACTTTGTGTGACGACAGAAAATGGTGTGGGGGGGGGGGATGGGGGGTAACTGTATGTGCAAGTATAAATACAACTAGGCTGGTTTGGATGAATTGATCCCATAATAAAGGGCCCACTCATAATACCCAACCTAAACACACACAAGGCGTCTCTCTGTATGATAACATTAACGATCAAAGGTCAGACATCTGTGCACACATTAACGAGCACACACACACACACACTGAAATCTGCACAGATACGCGCAGTGCAGCACATGCGCACGCACACACACAACGATACACACGGACAGGCACACACATCTACAATAGGCCTACATCATGGGCGGGCAAGCGGGCCACACACACACACACACACACACACACACACACACACACACACACAAGCTGCCAATGATAATGGCCTATATATATGTGAGCACTGACAAGAAGCCAGTGAGAAGCCCACCCAGCAAGGCACATCATCTACCAAGTATGACAAACACACCAAGACTCAAGTAGCTAAGCAGACCATCATATCCAAACCCTTTCATTTGGGATCTAGCCAGCCTTACTGGTTAAAAGAAATACCCCCTTTGTCTCGCTCTCTCTCAAGCTCTTGCTCACGAAAACACAGATGCACACACACACACACACACACACACTCAAACAAACACACAAAGACACACCAGTCACACACACACACACACACACACAGACAATACTGCTTGTTTACAGTTTGGCAGAGAATTGCAGCACACATACAAAGTAGACTGAGAGCTGGGTGTGTTTGCAGAGTTTGCCCTAAGGGAGAAAGAGAGAAAGAGAGAAAGCAGTTGGAGGAGTGGGGCCTCACAAAGGGTGTCCCCATGGAATAGGGTCATATCAGGCACTGACATTACATACTGTATATAGTTTAGAGAGCTTCACCCTATTTCACCCACTGGTGCACAACCAATACCAACCAGAGAAGTCAGGGGGGGAAAGTAGGTCAAACATAGTCCCAACATAAGACCAAGTCTTCTCATAGGAGCCTCGAGAATGTTTTGCCAGCATATCAATGCAGCCACCACAGCTTATGTTAGGTTGAGAGTGGCAGAGTGCCAACATATTTCAGAACTTATATAAAGTAATAACATCGCCAGTTTATCCAGCTCTAAGACAATGAAAACAACAACTGCTAGCCTACTATTTCAATTTAATTGCTATGTGGATGATTAGTTATGGGTTACACCGCAAAGCTGGCATACAGAGTCAGCTACATAGGTATTTCCTGGTTGTGCCCATGTCTGCCAGACTGCCCCCTAGCTAGCTGATTATGATGTAACCTAGGAACACCACACACTGCATTTTTCTAAATTCAATCCCGGTCTTCACTCTTCCTCTCAAACGCCTTTGAAAGGTCACTTGAAAGTTTACATGGATGTCAACTCATCCATTGTGCAATTGGCTAACACAAACCCGAAACTTTCCCAGCCACGTATTAGATTATTAAACATATTCATCAACTGCCCAAAGCAAACCTCTTGTGTGATAGCTGTCACTACAACGTGCGTCTCTCTAGGAAGGATCAACCGTCGGTCGGGGGAATAAGCCGTCGCTGTGGCGGGCTGACCGTGCCGCCGTGTGCCAGTGCCCGGTCGGAGTCCTCCGCTGGCACAGGTCGGGGGGGCGACGACGGAGGATGGCAGTGAATGCAGTGGTGGCACCCCGTAGAGGAAGAGACGCGGTTGTTTCCGTGCCGCCAAAAGTACACGAATACTCTGCTCACAAAACGTGCTTTACTCAGCGAAGAGTCCTCATTTGTCGCTCTAGTCCTGTCTTTAGCATGGCAGTGTGTTTGCCATCCGCGGGCCTCTGCCTAGTGCCCGACAGAGCAAGCGAGCTAGCTAGCAAGCTAACAGCACTGCTAAAATATTTTGGGTTCGCCCCAGTGCACCATCCACCTCATGCACTCGCAGACACCGCGCACAAGATCCTGTGCTTGCCGCGGTACTCGGCGAAAATACAACGCCGATAATCTTCCTATTATCGATCAAAGCTGACAGCTGTCCCGCAATGTTCGCTATCAATTCAAAATATTATTTATTTAAATATTTTTTGGGATGGGGAAATCGCTCCCCCTGCCATTCTCCATTTTACCGACATCAACAGGTCATCCCAGGACACGCAGCAGCTGAGGGCGAGCCAGACGGAACCAGTGCGGCACAGAGCGGGGGGGGGGGTTATAAATCAGACAAGGCATCTTTTAAACAACTTCTCGCCGGTACAATAGATGTCTCTATTGAACGAACGACAGGCATTCATTTTGGACAAATTCGTCGGCACGCTAAATATTCAAACGTGCGGGTATAACAAGTTTTAGTCTGAGATTTATTTCTGTACATTTCGCTATGATAAGTCAGTGCCCGCAAAGAAAGCCGGTGAGGTGGTTAAAGTTTGTAAAGATGCCATCTTATCAACCCGCCCCCCACACACCCACCCACCGCACACCTTCCCCCCAAAAACAGTGTGTTCCCGCAGAGAACCATTCCGAACCGATTCGGTCTCGGCCCAAAAACCCTGTGCCAACCAGAGACGCACCGGTCTACCCCGACATCCCTTTCCGCACTGAATCCTCACACGACCCCGATATAGACCGCCTCAGACACTCACCCCCTAAGCTGGGAAACTGATGCAAAGCGTTTCAAAGAGGAGACGTCGGCAGCGGCGCTCTCTCTCTCTCTCTCTCTCTCTCTCTCCCCCGCTCTCCCTGGCTACAGGCAGCCATTCATTGCAACGTGTGGCGAGACGCCGATCGCAGAGCTATCGAGGGCGGAACAGCGTCCCAGGGGATTGCGGAGCGCAGAGCCACCGATCGTACAGAACAGAGAGACAGGCATGACGCGCTCGTCATTCAATCGCATGATCGTCTCGAGCGCAGCCTCAATTTGGGGAGACCTATCCCACGGCGTGGAGTGTTTGCGCATTGGCACAGCAACAGCAGCCACCAGCGAGCAGAAACCGCCTCTCTCTTTCTCTCCCTCTCTCTCTCTCTCTCTCTCTCCGTGTGTGTGCGATAGAGATGGGGAAAGTAGGCCGCGCGCGCGCATGTGTGTGTGTGTGTCTAGACGTTTAACTTAGATGAACCCAGTGCGCGCACAGAATACAAAGTAATGGCCGCAATATATGGTGAATGATGTCGCAGAGAGTGATGTTGTGTTTTTACCAGGCACCTGCATTGAATAGCTTGTATTCTGTATGGTGATCTACATGTTTGTTTCTACTCTCGCTCTCCCCTTCAGTACTGTATCAACTCTGTTTCAGTTTCCCCTTTTGGACTCAACCTGTAGGCCAATAAAACATGAAGATGCATTCAATGATACCAAGAGAAGTGACGGCCTGAATGCCGAAACGTTTGTCTAATTAAATCTCTTTCTTGAGTGTGAACCAGCCACACACTTTTGAATAAATGAAAGGAATTCATGTTAGCCTACATTTAGATAATATACTTTTAAGTGATATATTACTTTTTTGGGAATAGCTAGGTAATATCCAGTAGGATTGCATTCATATTCACATGTATGCGCATGTGGATATTACCATACTATTTTCATATATTCATATATGCATTTATACATGTATGCATGCAACATACATATATTCATCCTTATGTTCATGCATACTTTTATACATATATTCATACTGTGTAAGAGAATAGAAGCGTATCCCACCACATGCAGCCGTCATACATATTTCATGTGTGCAGAGTATACAATACATATGAATAACATGGAAATGTGCATTTAATGCATTTATGAATAAATTACTAAAAACGAATTCCTTCATGCGTGAATGCAAGGACACACTGAATATGTATTGGACGAATGTGGTTTGTGGGTTTGTACATTTTAGTATAAAGAACATACTGTCCAAGTGAGACTCATATCATGACGGGCAAATGACGCTTCTAGAATTCAGCCAGAGGACCACCACCTTTCCCTTTCCCTTGGATACCACACCTACGCAGATGACACTCAACCTTTTCTCTCCTTCCCCCCTTCTGACTCAAAGGTGGCAACACGTGTCTCGGCATGTCTTGCAGACATTTCTGCTTGGATGTCAGCCCACCACCTAAAGCTCAACCTTGACAAGACTCTTCCTCCCAGGGAAAGCCTGCCCTATCCAAGATTTCTCCATCACAGTAGAAAACTCTACTGTGACGTCCTCCCATACAGCCAAGAACCTTGGAGTGATCCTTGACAACCGCTTATCCTGTGTGGCGAACATCACAGCGACAGCACGCTTCTGTAGATTCTTCCTCTACAACATCAGAAGGACACGTCCATTCCTCACCAGAGAAGCATGTCCACCACCTCCTGTCCACCACCTCTTTTGTCTTTCTGATGTTGAGTAGCAGGTGCTCACACCACTTAACAAAACTGTCCACCAGTCCTCTGTATTCGGTCTTCTGGCCTCCACTGACACATCCCACAATAGCAGAATCGTCTGAGAACTTCTGCAGTTGGCAAGTATCTGTGTTGTGCCTGAAGTCCAAGCAATAGAGGGTGAAGAGGAAGGGAGCCCGAACTGCAGCCGTACAAACTGTGGTCTGTCAGTCAGGTAGTTCGTCCACCTGCATCCTCAGCAGTTTATCCGCAAGAAGTAAGGGCTGTATGGTGTTAAATGCACTGGAGAACTCAAAGAACAGGTCCGGTAGCTGAGCGAGGAGAAAGAAAAGGAGGACGGGGTGGAGAGTCATTGGTGGAGCTGGGGGGAGGGAGACAATGAGTCCCAGAGTCAAACATGTTGAAGAACTGGTTCAACTCGTTGGCCCTGTCCAAATCTGTTCAGCCACTTGCAGGTCAGTAGTCTCCAGATAGCAGCTAGCATAGTTTACATTTTCTCATACTGGACCCAGGCAGACAGTCCAAGACATTAAGCTCATCAATACTCACCTGATGCTTTAACAGATAAGCTACATACAGTGCCCAGCATAAGTAATGGGACAGTGAAGCATTTCTCCTTTTGGCTCTACACTCCAAATGTTTGGAATTGAAATCAAACTATGTTTCTATACAAAGTACTATGAGGTTAAAGTACTCAGCATTCAGAAATTAACACTTTTTATGCATAGTCCCCCTGTTTCAGGGTAGCCAGAAGTGATGGGACAGATTTATCAAATGTCCAAATAAAGCAATCATGTTTGGTATTTGTCTTACTGTATGAATCCAATGAATTTGGAGGCATTTGCTTGCCCTTGAGCAGACAAGATGTTTCTGTACATTCTGCTGCTGCCATCAGCAGTTACAATCATCAATTAAGACAAGTTAGTAAGTTCTAGTGGCAGCTATACATGCCCAAACCTAACACCCCCTGCACCATGTTTGACAGATGAGGTGGTATGCTGTAACTCTTGGGCAGATCCTTTTTTCTCCAAACTTTAGATTTTCAATCACTCTGTTACATGATAATATTAATCTGTCCACAAGACCTTTTTTCTAGACCTCAGACAGGCTTTTTTGAGGTACTTTTTAGCCAACCTGACCCTCCTTTTTGAAGATAACTAGTGGTTTGCATGTGGCAGTGAAGCCTCTGTAGTCAGCTGACTTATCCATCTGCAGATGGTTGTCTCTGACACATTCATACCTACATACCTCCTGGAGAATGTTCTGTGGGACAGTTGTCTTGGGGGTTTCCTTTGGTGAGAATACTTTATTAATATGGTGAGCATTCTTCGGTCATTCACTTCCTTGGCCTACCAGCAGGTTTGCGATTGCAATCACCAATGCTTTTTTTCTTATTAATTATGTTCCAATAACTAATTGGTCCTCATGTTGACAGACACCAATACAACGGTGCAGTAAAACCAATGGAATCAATACCAACAGGTTCTGGGATAGCCTCTACCCCAGGCCATAACACTGCCCCACTGACACCACCTCAGGCACTCTCCTACACACACATACATGCATCTATATACGACTACTACACTCACGATTGTTGTTGTGTTTCCGCTGCTTACGACTATTGCTGCTTACGACTACCACCTCATCTGTCAAACATGGTGGAGGGGGTGTTATGGTTTGGGCATGTACAATTGCCACTAACTTCTCTAAATTGATGATGTAACTTCTGACGGCAGCAGCAGGATGTTTTCTGAAGTGTACAGAAACAAATCTTGTCTGCCCGAGTGCAAGCAAATTGGATTGGATCATTGGATGACACTTTATCATACAGCAAGACATTGACCCAAAACACACAGTACTGCCATAGCAATTAGGGAGTGCATACTGTATATACATATATATATATATGAAGTCATTCCTATATTATATATATATATATATGTATATATTTTTTATAATAAATAATAATAATTTAAAAAAAATAAAATTACATATATATATATATAATATTAGTATGTCTATGACTAAATCCAGCCTCGATTGCCATTGCCATGAGTTCTTACATTTTCCCAATTTAAGCCCTCTGTTGTGGTTTGCCCACGTCTGGAAGAGCCAACACTCATGGCAGATTTCTTGTTCTAGTGTTTATGATTACGCCATCTTATGAGGCTTCCTTTGTAAATGTAAAACATGAAATATATGAATATTGTATGTATATATGTATGTATGTATGTATGTATGTATGTATGTATGTATGCATGTATGATGATATCTATCTATCAATCTATCTATATATCTGTCCATTTATCTATCCATACACCAACCTCCCTTCCTACCATATCTCTTACTCAGCATGGAGCAGATGAGAAGTTACTGTCCAGTCCTGTCCTGGTTGAGATAAGATGTGCATACCAATAGTCTAATATGACTTCCTTTCTTTCTCTTCACCCTTCGGGAGATGACCAGACAGGACAGGAAGAATCAATATGGTAGAGACGTATGAAAGCAACTGCTTTCAAATCACTGCTTTCAGATCTGTGGAGATGAAAAGAAGGAGACAAGGAGATGAAGCCCTTCAAGACTATTGAGATGCACCCTGGCGGGGAGCACATCTCTCTCTCTGTTGACCTACAGCACACAGAGACAGAGACAGAGAGCAGACATACCAGAACACTCAATAGAAACAAAACCACGCCATCTGGATGAGAAACAATGATGATGTTGCAGACGATGATGATGATGATGATGATGATGATGATGATGATGATGATGATAATAATAGTGTTGATGACCATAACAATGACGCTCATCCAGTGAAGGGATCATGATGTTGGTGATCAACTTGACGATGATAATGTTGACAATTATAACAAGGAGGATTATCCTGCGAAGCGGCTGTTTTCTCTGCCCTGTTGGGTGAGGATGTTCAGTGATTATTTCTCCATGGCTGATGTTGGAGATGAGGCGAGAGTCAGAGAGAGAGAGGGAGTCAGACGGAGAGAGAGAGGGAGTCAGACGGAGAGAGAGAGGGAGTCAGACGGAGAGAGAGAGGGGGTCAGACGGAGAGAGAGAGGGGGTCAGACGGAGAGAGAGAGGGAGTCAGACGGAGAGAGAGAGGGAGTCAGACGGAGAGAGAGAGGGGGTCAGACAGGGAGACGCTGCTGGGCAGGCCGCTGGGCGCTGTGCCCTCCCTCCCCGTCGCCAGCCCCTTGGCACGTCGGCTGGCAGCATGCTGTGACTCCGTCCCGGCAACAGCGTCACAGTGTTGGGCTTCGGCCACGGGATTCTGAGCCAATCGGGGCACTGACGATTCCAGATCACACAAGAGCCAGCCAATCGTTGGATGAGCTCAGTCTCATCCCTCCCAGATGTGAATTCCTTCAAACCCACTAGACACACACACAGGCAGGCATACACACAAAGACACAGCACACACACACACACTCACACAGCTATTCACATTCTCTCTCTCTCTCTCTCTCCCTCTCACACACACACACACACACACACACACACACACACACACACACACACACACACAAACACTGTGAAAATAATTTGACTGTCTCTTTCTCTGTTGTCATGGGGACCCTCCCTGAATCTCCTTATCACATATTTCCAGTTGATTTCAGACCTGTGAGCATCTGCATACAGACCAGTGCCCATTGCCACACATGACTAGCCGTTAACATGGGAAATAGCAGTCCACAGTTAAATGTACTACAGTACAATGGCGCTCTCTAGTGGACAATGGCAGTGTTACAGGGGTGCGGGACAGCAAATCGTTTTTAGCCTAGAGCAACTCATTTTGGTCGCGGGCCGCATTAGACCAAATTCAACCCCACAAGGGCCGGAAAAAAATAATACATTTGCTCGTAAAACTAATTGAATGTCTACTGCTGTGCGTACCAGTGCCTCATTTTGATATAAGAGGCCTTTACTGTCAACACAAATTTCAAAGACAAAATATTTGCACAGGCACATTTTTGGTTACAAACCTAGGTTACACAACTCTGGTTTCCGTATTGATATAGGCCAAGTGTCTGTATTCAATTATGCTGCATAACAGACTTCACTCACAACATATTATTAGAAAACTCATTAAGCTATAGGTCTACTGCATTAGGCTACACTCCTACAGCTGCATTCGCAGCCAGACGGAAAAGTTAGCAGGACGTGTAGGGCAACGTTAGGACTTTTCATCAACACTGTCCCAGTGGTGTTCGCGATAAAGCGTGTGACATATGAACAGATAGAATTTTGCGACATACGAACGGACAGAGACTGAATCATAGTCCCTTGATTCTGGTAACCAGATTCACGAAACATACTTCCAAATGTGATTTTTAAATGTACAACCCTACTGTAAAAGCTGATGCAAATATACAGTATGCCTGCAGTCTGCTGTATACAGGTAGTGGGTGAGTGGGTACGAAGAGGAGCAGTTGTGTTCATTCAGACTAGCGGCTCCAACTTGCTTGAGCAAATAGTCCTGAACTGAGTAAAAAATACCTTAACAACTCAGAATACTGTAGAGCATGATTTTCACCGTACCTTGTCTTTAACAATGTTTATGCCAACAGCTTTGTTTAATTTCTGCCACTTTTTGCTCACGCATATTGTTGAGTTGTGACCTTATCTGGACTGAGGCTGTGGGTGGTCCCCAAACATTACGAAATGTTACTAAACATCAGCTCAGCGTTAGATTTACTGAGAAATACAGAACAAGGGTGAGGATTGTTCTAGACTGGGGTAAAGCACTCCCTAAGAACTAGGGTTGAGACCAATCTCATTTCAATGCTGTTCATTCAGGAACTGAGTCCTACTTGGGGCGAATTGAAAAACCCTCGATGAAGAAAAATGCCACCTTTTCAGTTGTTGAACGATTGGAAATGAAATTGGCCCCAACCCTACAAAGAGTGCTGCGCGTTATTGTGTGAGCGGATGAAGACGCTGTATGTGGTTCATGCGAGAGGGATCTCTGATGATAACTTCAATAACCCATTTCACAGTCCAGCAGAATCCTGTGCATACTCCACCTCCAAAATATAGAACAGGAGATCTCTATGCTCCCATCTCACCTATACTTCATATGAAAGTGAAGAACACTGGTGGATCAGGAAACCAGTTCCAGAGTCCCAGCAGTGGAATACTAGGAACAAATACCACTGTGACACCTGATACATTTGCCTATACAGTACATCAGAAATGTGTTTGTTCAAAACTTATACTCTTGAAACCATTAGTTGGGGAGTTGGGAGGGTCCTGGTGACATGGTGAATGCTAGGATTGCCACATGAGAAAATACCTTGTTTTCAGGTGCAAACCTGTGTTATTTAGTTCAGCAGCCTTCCAGTATGACTGTTCTTACCACCATCCAGAGAGTAGAAAACCTGTTATTTAACAGTGAAAGGTAGTCATCCATCGGTATCAGCAACAACAGTCAGATGACGAGATGAAAAGAAAGTATTTCAACATTCAGAGTACCAGGGAGGGGCAGTGTTTCCTCAGATACAGATGATCAACTGGCAGTGGTCCCCCTCACTCTCTGCCCCCCCCCCCCCCACCCCACACACACACACACACACACAGATATATACACACACACACACACACACACACACACACATACACACACACACACACACACACACACTAATTAAGCTAAGGGCCTCATTTCAAACACATCAAAGCACATGTCACATGTAAAAATAGAGTTGTATGCAAAGTGTTGGGAGCGAATCTCTTAATATGCCCCTATGATAGACTGGACTGAGGCTGTATCAACTATCACACATGAAAGTGTTTGTTTGACTAAATCAGTCTCTTAATATGCCCCTATGATAGACTGGACTGAGGCTGTATCAACTATCACACATGAAAGTGTTTGTTTGACTAAATCAGTCTCTTAATAGGCTGTGGTAGAAGCAGGGGTATCATCATTCTCATATCCGATGTCAAATCATGGCAAGATAATTAATTTGACATTGCAAAAAACACATGATTAAATTCCGGTTTTACAGTTATGACTACTTTTTGAGTTTAAGTATGCCTATAATTGATGAGAGCTTATTGTGACTGAGAAGTGTCAGCAATGAATGAGCAAATTTGTAGGTATAAATTGCAAGACTTGTCAGGCACTGACACAATATTTATTCTGCGTGCTGCATTTGTATGTACGTATTTACAGTGCCCTGTGTAAGTGATGGGACAGTGAAGCATTTTCATTTTCTTTGGCTACACTCCAAAAGTCTGGATTTTAAATCAAACAATTACTATGAAATACTTACCAAGTAAAGTAGAGATTCTCAGCTTTTATTTGATGGTATTTGTGTACACGTTGGTTTCACCATTCAGAAATGACAACACTTTTTATGCATAGTCCCCCTATTTTAGGGTACCCAAAAGCAATGAGCCAATTGGCTGACAGGTGAATCTATCAAAGTTAGTTTTTGCTTTGTTGTGTGTTAGTGTTGGACTGTGTTCAGACCATTTAGATTTTCTGTATATTGGTTGGGGTTTGAAGGCTTGGAGCCGGTCATGAATAGATTTTTGCTGTAAACATCTCCCTTCACCTCTGTCTGTCTCTGTCTCTCAGCACATCTCTCTCTCTATATATATATATATATATATATATATCTCCTCCCATCTCTCTCTCTCTCTATATATATATATATCTCTTCCCATCTCTATCTCTCTTTCCCTTCACCTCCGACTGTCTCTGTCTCTCAGCACTTCTCTCTCTCTATCTGTATCTCTCCTCCCATCTCTACCTCTCTCTGTATCTCTCCTCCCATCTCTACCTCTCTCTCTCCCTCCCACTCTGGCTCAGGTTTAAACAGGCTCCCTGACACGGTGGAGAGAGGGGCTTGTAGGTTCCAAAGACGTTAAACCAGGCATGTGCGCGCAATGTAAATGTAACCTCAGGGACGGAACAACAATAAAAGAAAATCCATCCAGGATCGGGTTTCAAAATGGACACTGACAAATCTCCTCTACCCGCTCCATCACCGCTCCACAGACAAGCCAGACCCGGTTGTAGCAGCGCAAAACCTGCTGAAATGTGCTCTCTCTTTGTAAAGCGGCACAGTAGCCCGCTCTCTGCGGGCAAGACAGCTATTTATGACTGAAAACACATGTTTAAGCCGTTGTATGATCAATCCCTCCCGCCCACCCACCCAAATACACACTGCAATCCCTCTTCCTCCTAAACATATCCCACTTGAGTTCACGGGGCTTTATCCCACATCAGTCTACCCTGCCCTACAAAACAAACATATGCTCAATCGTGTTTTCGTGTTTATCCGCCGGTCCTCTCAATCAATTTTCACAAATTGCTAACAACAGATTGATCCAACCAGAATTCTCCTGAAGCTAAATTTAGAGGGGAGGAAGGAGAGGGTGGAGGAGAGCTTCAGAGGAAACTTTGCTTTGAGTTTATTAGTGGTGGTAAAACAGTCTGCATCCGTTGAACATGGACAGAAACCCACACATCCACCCACCCCCACACACACACACACACACACACACACACACACACACACACACACACACACACACACACACACACACACACACACACACACAATAACCATTAGCCTCAGTCTCTGTAATTCAATTGGAGACAACTGGGGGAGGTAATTATTACTAGTAAAACAGTTTAGACACAGTTGCTCACAAAAGCCAAAGTACATTGACACAGAAGTATTCAGCAGTAACACAGCCCCACACCTCTTCTCTCTACACTCCTATCCAATAGCCCTGTGCTAGTTTACTCCACCTGAACAATCACACCTGCTCGCCTTCGCTCCTCACCACTATTAAACAGGTATGTTTGTGGTCCAGATAGGATATGCAGAGGTGTGTTTGGTGTCTATGCCTAGCACACATGTGGCTAGGATAAAGTCTGTGTTTATTTGGTGTGTTATTGTAGCCAATACTCTTTATTCATTCTGTATAGGTTTTTGGATGACCATTAGCTGCCACCTAGGCGACCACTAATCCTCCTGGGGTCCACATAAAAAGACATTAACCAACACATTCATATTACAAAACTACAAAATGACTACAACAACAACAACAACAACAACAACATATAGACACACACACACACAGTGACATAAAACTAACTCAATACACTGAAACAAAATAAGCTTAGCATTAGCATTGTTGCGTGCAGGAGTGGTAAAACCACTATTAGCATTATGCAAATTGCAAGCCCACTATTTGCATCCAAGGATACCAATACTAAGCTGTTGCTATGTCAGTTCAGCAGACGTGAATCAGTCTGTGAGAGATGTCCGTCATGCGGACTAAGACCTTGGAGCCAACTGTCACTCACGGAACGACAAGCTGCCTACATGCCCAATCAGTTGATTGTGGACTTGAGTGGAGTGGAGTGGAGTGCAAGTGTTATTTGGGTTTCGTGTTCAGAGTTGGACTGACAGGGGCAAACTCTCAGTTACATATACAAATCCAAGCATTGGTAACTTTGTGATTTGGTTTAAGTGAGTTTTCAAAACCAAACACAAGATGGCGGTTTTCAGGACGGAGAAAACCGCCACACACACACACACACACACACACACACACACACACACACACACACACACACACACACACACACACACACACACAGTGCTTTGGCTCTACTCCACCCAACTGTCTCTCTCTCTCTCAGCACAGGCACCTGTTACAAACACCCTCAGCTTGTGTTACTGTTATATACTTAACTATATGTACCAGAACAATCTTTCTGTCCTCTCCTCTCCCTCTTCCTCTCTCTCTCCTGCTCTCTCTCTCACTCTTTCTCCCTCTCTCTCCCACCCTCCCTCCCTCCCTCTCTCTCTCTCTCTCCTGCTCTCTCTCTCCCACCCTCCCTCCTTCTCTCTCTCTCTCTCTCTCTCCTGCTCTCTCTCTCACTCTTTCTCTTTCTCTCTCTTTCTCTCCCACCCTTCCTCCCTCCCTCTCTCCCTCTTTCTTTCTCTCTCTCTCTCTCTCTCTCTCTCTCTTCTTCTGCATCCCAAATTGTGCCACAACAACCTGACTTTGAGCTTCTTCCGTATGCGTCAAGGTTGGAGTCAATGCCGTCATCCTAATTCCAATCAAATCAATGAATGGACTTGTGCTTCTTTTAAAGGCCGCTTACGGACAAACGCTGGAAATTGGCGCAACCTAAAGCTTTATAATGCAATTCACCTGGTCCCCAATGTGTCAATGTTTTAACGCCCTCCTTCCCTGTCAAGTGAAAAATAACATAACTCGACTCATTTGACATGAAATGTAGCACTAGTATGCATGAGATCAAATTGCAGGACTGAAGGGGACTGAAGTGGGACTTGTAGGATTTAAACAGGGCGGCAGTAACTGTGAGTTCCTCTCCTCCATTGCTTTCTCCTCCTGTGACCTCAGTCCCTCCAGCAGCTGTTGTTGCTAATGCCTCCGACCTTCCTTCTCCTTGTGGCCTCTCTCACTCTTTATCGCACCCCCCCATCTCTATCTCTCCCTCCCTCCCTCCCTCCCCCCCTCCCTCCCTCCCTACTTCCCAGTCTTCCACCCTTATTCCTTTGCTATTTTATGACCTCACTGTGATTGTTAGCGTGCACCACTTGCTTTCGGTCCTCTGTGGCTCAGTGGGTAGAGCACGGCGCTAACAACGCTTAGGTTGTGGGTTTGATTCCCGCTGGGACCATATATACTGATAAATGTATGCACTCACTGCAATGTAAGTCGCTTCGCATAAAAGCGTCAGCTAAATGGCAGATATATTTTGAAGCCAGTTTCACTGACCATGCTCGTATGATGTGGTGGGTTTGTGTCCTCCTGTGTCTGGTGAATGACGTTATTGTACAAGGGCGTGGGGTTGAGGCGTATTGAGCTGGTGATGCTGCTGATGGTGACAATGACGCAGGTGAAAGAGGAGGATTCCGTCAGTCATACACTCAACACCGAAGGATAAAGAAACAAACCTCACAGCCGAAGCAAACCGTAACTGTTATCACACACCAGAAGTGAAAACTGCTCAGAGGCCGTGGGGGCTTTGGATGTTCGGGATTGCTAATAGTTACACTCTCATTCATAATAGACACTTTCTAGCAGGTCCAGAGTCTGCAAAATCAAGTATTCATCAAGGGCCGTATTAACACATGAATGACGACCACGATGACTATGACTATGATGATGATGATGATGGCGGTAGTGATGGTGATAATTAGAACAGCAGAGTGCAGGTGTGGGTCGTGCGCTGGACCTTCACAGCTTACGTTGGGTGAAAACACGGGTGGTTGCTAGGCAACCGGGTCCACCGGCTGGGCCTTGTAAGGCTCGGAGTGGCTCTGAGGCGAGGGTTGACGGGACTTTACCTCCAAACCCCCCCCGGATAAAAATAGTCGTGAGGGGACAGAAGAGAGAGAGAGAGAGAGAGGGGGGGGGGGGGGGGGGGGGGTATTGAGAGAGGTAGATGGAGAAAGAGAGAGAAAGAATGGAAGAGTGACAGTGGGGAGTTGGAAAGAGGAGAGAGAATAAACGGAGTGTTGAACAGGAGGGGTGCGGGGGGCGGGAGGGTACAGTAACACTAGCTTATCCCCTCTGTCTTCTCTGGGAAATCCTCCTCTTGCCCCCCCACCTCCCTCTTACTATCCTCCTCTTTACCCCACCTCCCTCTCACCCCCCCCCCCCCCCCCCCCATCTCCTTTTACTAAAATATCCAAGGACAACCCTCACTATTAATAGCAAGTGTTGTCAACTGTCACCAGATAAATGGGACCTTCTGTGCAGCTAACTATTTTTCCCCCAGTCCCTTTGTGTCCCTGACCCCTTTCATTGTCAATTATCCCCAGTCCTCTGCAAAAGTTCCAAATCTGTTCCCATCTATTTGCAGCCATTTCAAGACATGTTCCAAACCATTAGTCACACGGTTTCTCATCAATACCTCACAGAGCCCCGGAATCCTAACTTAATCCTGAATCCACTGAATCCACTAAAGAGCCGTCTTAATTCAATCGCAGTAAGACAACTTTATGCACACAGGAGTTGTTCACATCCATTCCTAACTCTGGACCTTTCACCTGCGTCATTGTCACCATCGGCAGCATCACCAGCTCAATACGCCTCAACCCAGTTATGGCAAATGAAGTGAGGTTTCACTTCATTTGCCATAACTGGGTTTTCACATGCAAAGTCGTGGCTTATACATTTTTACATTTACGGCATGTAGCAGACGCCTTTAGGTTGAGTTGAGTTGTAAGTGTGTCTAGGCAAATAACTCCCAACTAGGTTCTCTTAAAATAGGCCTACTTCATTTTGTTCTGATAGAATGTATGGATTAAACCCCCCCCCCATGCCATGGAAATCAAGTGCCATTTTTCAACGGGTGTACTTGGGAATTGGATGATGGTGTTGGTGTGCCTTAACATCCCAGCAAGGAATTTGTCGAAGCACCTTGACACTGATGACAGGGATATACCCATCACATCTCCCTGACACCCGCTGTGGCCAGGACCGAAAGCGCAGTAGCCAAGCGCAGGTTCAATGCTGCCTTCCAGATCATCTGATAAGGATTTGCACCCTATCCAAATGTAACTGTTCTATACGTTTCTGATCAGTCATGCCCATTATGTTCAAACGAAGCCTGAACACCCTCTCACCCCCTGGGACATCCTGATTATTATTATTATTATTCCAATTCTTCCACCTGTTACTCCTCCTATAACTTTTAAGCTTTTTAAATGTTACAAACTTGAAAGTGCACTTTTCAACATGGAGGTCTATGGAAACCACTGCCGATCTTACACCTTTTAAGCTACTGACATAATTTCAACTGTAAAATGTGCCAACACATTTTACACAACTCCAAATGATCAACTCTGACAAAAGCTCTTTCATAGCTTTTTTTTTTTTTTTTCAATTATTAAGCCTTTTGTCCAAAACCTCTCATCTGGTTAACATAGTGGAATGTTGTACAGTAGCAGTTTATGATAACAAATCAGCCAAGCACCTCAAATTAATAAATTATTGGTCCCAGTAGGGAAATGCATTATTCAGCCAGGTGCATTATTCAGCCAGGTGACACAAGACAAGTTGATACGTAACAAGATACATCATTCTAAAAATACTGAGGCAGCCTCTGGGGTGAGGTGCTACCATAGGCTAAGTAACTGGGTTGATTAACTGCCACAGAGGCTCAGGGAGGCAGGGTAAAGTCCAGACATAAGTCTTTATTCACATACGGTTTAAATAAAGCATATCGAAGATGAACTCAAGCTTTCTCAAGTACTTACATCAAACAGTTCAAAATAAAGGCGGCCGAAGAAACAGCCACATGCTGCTACCCTCAGTCCCATCCAACCTGTGTGGCTGCGGCAGGTACTAAAAGACGGGTGAGTGGTAGGAGCAATAGCTTTGATTGATAATCAGTCTCAGCTGGGCCCATCTAACCAGCATATGACCCTAAAATGGATGGGGTTGTAGTGTGGAGAGGGCCAGAGGGGGCAACAACCCCTCATGTACTGTATATACACTCACCGAACACTTTATCAGGAACACCTGTACACCTTCTCATGGTGGAGGTGGTAGACTTTATTAGGAACACCTGTACACCTTCTCATGGTGGAGGTGGTGTACTTTATCAGGAACACCTGTACACCTTCTCATGGTGGAGGTGGTGGAACACCTGTACACCTTCTCATGGTGGAGGTGGTGGAACACCTGTACACCTTCTCATGGTGGAGGTGGTGTAATGGTGTGGGGAATGTTTTCTCTTGAAAATGTATTGACAAGAGATATATGTAGCTTATTATTAAAAAAAAAACTGTCGACGTTTGTGTTTGTAAATTGGGGGGCTTGGCTAATGTAACAGCAGCAGAGTTATTTGAACACTCAGACGACCACCTCAAAAACAAAGACTTAAAGTGGTGGGTTTGGGAATAGCTACCACAGAACAAAAATAATTAAATGGATACATTTGCCAAGACCAACCCCTTAGTTTACAAACACAAATGTCAGGGGCTAATCGTTAATGTCTTGAAATACAGATCGTGGAGTAAGTCATTCTCCACAGACTCTTCCTGGTCTCCACAGACTCTTCCTGGTCTTCACAGACTCTTCCTGGTCCCGACCTATCACCCTCACCCACACATAAACCCACACATTTTCACCCCTTGGGAACGTTCCTCTCTTTCCTCACGTCCACTACTACAGTCACCCTGTACATCAATCATTTCACATTCTGCATTCATGTGTTTTGTCATCTGCCGTCCATTCGTTGGCCACATATTTGACCACACACCCTCAGCGAAACCCCTTTCAGAGAATTTCCCCAGAGATGCAATGATGTGATAAATCAGATATGTTATCATTCGCTGGGCTCCTCTTTCAGTCATTGGTTATTTTGGCTGCAGCTATAGAGTGGCCAAGCTAATACTCTCTGTAAGCTGATTTATAGGCCTGGGGGCACGATACCCAGCTCTCTGCCTTCTCCTGTGGCAACACAATGTCATTACTCATTTGCATCCATCCAGTTATATCACCAAGTACTACTACCGCCGCTTTTGTTTAAGTGGCGGTGTGTGTGTGTGTGTGTGTGTGTGTGTGTGTGTGTGTGTGTGTGTGTGTGTGTGTGTGCGTGTGTGCGTGTGTGCG
Organism: Argentina silus; assembly: GCF_951799395.1. Taxonomy (NCBI): domain Eukaryota; kingdom Metazoa; phylum Chordata; class Actinopteri; order Argentiniformes; family Argentinidae; genus Argentina; species Argentina silus. Next base: position 20,174,610 of record NC_139663.1, read on the forward strand.
TGTGTGTGTGTGTGTGTGTGTGTGTTTGTAGCTAGGGTCTGTATGTCTGTGATTGTGTGGGTTGTGTGGGTGTTTTTAGGGTACGTACAGACTGTTTGTGTGTGTGTGTATGTGTGTGTGTTTGTCGTGGGATGGTATAAATTATGGTGTATGGTTTTGTAATGTACGCAAGCTGTGTGTGTGTTTGTGAAGAGTAGATAATGCCTGTCTTGGCTCTTTAAGAGATCGGGTGTCTGTATTCCGGGCTCAATGCCCCAGGAATAGGGCTAGGGACAGCGCTTGGAGCTTAGCACCATTCCAACCCAACACCTGTCACACACCTGCCTAGCACATACTGTACACACACACAGACACACATGCTTGTACATACCCTGAAATACCTGGAAATGTTCACACTTGTGTCTGCAAGGCCACAGTTTTTTTTGGTGTGTGTGTCTGTCTGTCTGTCTGTCTGTCTGTCTGTCTGTCTGCCTGCCTGCCTGCCTGCCTGCCTGCCTGCCTGCCTGCTTGTGTCCAGATGCTGAGAACAGTGGGCTATGTTTAAATCTCTGTCAGAGTGTGACTGGGCTTCTCTCTCCTTGAATGTACAGAATGTCATTGTGTGCGTGTGTGCGTGTGTGCGTGCGTGCGTGTGTGCATGTGTGTGTGTGTGTGTGTGTGTGTGTGTGTGTGTGTGTGTGTGTGTGTGTGTGTGTGTGGGGGTTTCTGTGTGACTATGTCCATGTTCAACGGATGCAGACTGTTTTACCACCACTAATAAACTCAAAGCAAAGTTTCCTCTGAAGCTCTCCTCCACCCTCTCCTTCCTCCCCTCTAAATTTAGCTGTCATTCTCTCTCCATCTCTTCGTCTTGATGTCCCTCCATTCATCTGTCATCCTGTCATCAGTGTTGCTCAGTCCGCCATTCTGACCCCTGCCTGCACTGGCCTAATATGGCAGAGGTGGACAGAGGGTTAAATATACTTGTAAAATGCAGGAATATACTTGTAAATGCAGGAATTTTCTTAAATGGAACCATCCCCTGAATGGAACATCCCCAGTGATTTTCCAGCGTGAAGTTGGCAGTGAGGGGCAGAACGCTGCCAGCCGTCACTCAACCGAGACACAGGACTTGCGTCATGGGTCAACTTGGGCTAGTTGCTTCGCAAAACTCTTGCGTTAGCATTACTATTGCTTTCATTTAGGCCTTTTTTGCTGGTTTCCAAGGTTACGATAATCAAAGCATTATCTTGGTTTGAC
>NC_139663.1:20180848-20182842 GCF_951799395.1 Argentina silus
CCGTGCCCTCATCCCACCCCCTCCCTCCCTCCCTCCCTCCCTCTCTTTCTCTCCCTCCCTCCCTCTCTCTCTCGGCATCAGTGATGTGAAGTGCAAGGGGTACATCCTCCCCCCTCCCAATCTTTCTCTTTTGTCTATCAACTCATTGATGTAGACAGACTGAACTCATCGCTCAATGCCCCCTACCTCTCATTCAAGGATGCCTCCCCCCTCCTACCCCAGGCATCCCCCCTCCTCCCCCTGGCATCCCCCTCCCATTCTACTGACCATGCAGGTTCCAAAAACAGACCTTATTTACCCCCTCTGCAGTTGTTACCCAATTCCTCCATGCGCCCCCCCAGCTCTCCACCCCCAGGACCCGCCCATCTCTACCACCTCAGCCAATGAGGAGAGGGCGCATGGTGAGTGAGCACCAATGGGCCTCTTGTGCATCTGTATAAAACTTTTCAGGACCCTGTACCAGGTTGCACTTTCTGTTAGTCCGGCGGTCCAGTTTGTGGAGAGCAGAGAGGGGAGAGAGAGAGAGAGAGAACGAAGGGGGTTGCCAGTTTCTGTCCCAATCCCACACTTTTACAAAGTGGTGGGTATACAGTTTAATTGTTTGCCATAACCTCAGCAGAGAACTACCAAACCAAACCAAGACAGCCACACCATACGGATAGACGCGTGTATACATATATATAAATATATATATATAAATATATATATATATATATATATATATATAGTCCTATAAGTGTCCTGTCTCTTTTTTTTTTTTTGTTCTCTTCTGAAGCCTCTTCCGTTGAGTGGGGATGGAGAACTCACATGCAAAGGAGAAGGAGGATGTTCTGGACTTCTTTGGCGTCGACCAGACTACCGGACTCACCATCGAGCAGTTCAAGAAGAACCTGGACAAATATGGCTACAACGGTGAGAGAACAAAAAAAAGAGAGATGGAAGGATGGATAGTTGGAGAGACTGCGGGATGGAGGGAGAGGGGGAGGTGTGTGTTGAAAGATGGAGATGCCGGTGGGATCAGAGGATGAGAAGGAGGAAGAAGAGGTGGAGGAGCTGATGAGGGTCTGCAAGGGGAGGGGGGAGCAAAGAAAGGGCATTAGTGCTGAATGAGGGGGAAGGCTTGGAGATAAGAGAGAGAGAGAAAGGGGGAGTGAAAGAGAGAGAGAGAGGGAGGGAGAGAGAGAGAGGGGGGGGGTGCTCTCAATCAACAGGTGCTGCCATGGCATTGAAAATAGTTATTTTGGTCATGAAGTAGTGAAAGTTGAATGGTGACCACATGAGAGGAAGTGACCGTTAGAGATCTGGCAGGAAGTGGTGGGAAGAGAGAGTTCTGATTGGCCAATGTTGGATTAGCTTCCTGTGACCTTCCGATGGTGGAGGAGACACCATCTGAAGGTTAGACACACCAGATATGATGCTTGTTACTGTTAGGCATATGATTGGTGTGGTACATTCCCTGGTTTCCAATTACGTTTTTTCTCAGGTTCCACGCAACACAACACCTAATTGTGTGTTTCTTTGTATTACATTATTTACCTCAGATGAGGCATCTTTGCGGTCAAGAGAGAGGTTGATAAGAATATTTACTGGACTAGCATCAAACCAGGTGTACCGAAGCAAAGGTTATGATGTATGATGTCGTGCATTCCTGTGTATGGTGTGTTTACTGTGTCTCAGCGCACCAATGACAGGGAGAGGGAGATAACGATATGATTGGGTAACCAATCAAAGGTCAGAGCTAAGGACAGAGGGTTGCTATGGATACTATCTTTACGGCGAATCAAAAAGTGCCGAACATCAAGTTGCAATTGTACCGTAACAACGTGTAGGCCATAATGAAAGACCCCCAAGGTTTGTTCAGAAACATGGTTTTCATATTTTGGATGTTTGAAATGACGTTTGGTTTTGTTGTCCACTGTATTATACCACACTCATGTCACAGCTTTTGCTGTTTTCAAGATTAACTGCCTATTTTAGTCCTACCAAAATCAAAG